>NW_008657502.1:0-12160 GCF_000695815.1 Acanthisitta chloris | reverse complement strand
AAGAGTTCAAACATATTATGTAATAGTGAAGGTGTAATTAGGCTCTGGAGAGTGAATAAATAAATCACACCAAGCAAGCAAAAAAGGGCCACTTACCTACCAACAGACCAGCACATTTACAGGTGAAGCTAATGTCATATGATGAAAAGACCAATTTAAAGTACTGCAAATTTCATAGAACCTTGACTTTTAACCACGTACCAGTAAGACATCAGCATTCCTTTAGATATGAAATCTGTCCACACTGACTGATGTTATCATCTTTACAAATTCAGATGGGCCACAGTGACTTAATATTGCATGTGTGGGCCAGATTTTGTCTCCAGCAAGATTGCCTCCTACACCACAGAACTGTAAGTCTACAAAGCTTATGTATATTTAAATTTACCAAAAGTTCACATGGAAAAATCAAAATTGGTTGTGGGTTTTTTTTTGTCTAACCATAGGTGCTTACTGCCATCTGACATGCCCTGGATACCTGGGACATCTGAGTGGGGCTGGCAGCTAAGACACAAGACTTTGAGAGGTCTTCACGAAATAGCAGCTGAAGGCAGAGGGGCATGGTGGGATCTGAAATTGCTCTAGACTCATTATGGTTTAGTTTTAGGGACTTTTTTTCCCTTGGGGTTATTTAGGTGCACAGTTTGATCCGGTGCCTGCCAAAGGACCCAGTGTTTTGGCCACTGGGAGAGGTCCCAAGAGAATTGTAATCTTCAGCCTATGTGGATCAGGGGCTTAAAGCTGGACTGTCCATTTATCAGTCCATTATACCTTTTGTGTGGTAAGGGAATAAACTAGGAATTGCTGATTGTGATAACATCACCTTGAAAAAATGTGACAGGAATAGTGGACAAGAGATGATAAGAACAAGAAGGAATTTGCAGAGGCTAAAATGTCTGACCCATCAGTGAGCAGAGAGAAACATGGATCTTACAGAATCAGTGAGGTTGGAAGGGACCACAATGGATCATTTGGCCCAACCTCCCTAGTCCAGCACGGCCACCCTAGAGCACATGGCTCAGAGCTGTGTCCAGACAGTTCTGGAATATCTCCAGTGAGGGAGAATCCACGACCTCTCTGGGCAATCTGTTCAGTGCTCAGTGACTGCACAGTAAAGAAGTTCTTCCTCGTGCTCAGGTGGAACTTCTTGTGCACCACTTTTTGCTGTACCCTCTTGTTTCATTGGTAAATGATGCCAGCTGTCCCTTCTGCCTGTTTGAAGGTAAGAGCCTAGCTGATGTCCATGAACATCTTGCACTGAAAACTGAGGAAAAAACCTTATGTTTGGAAATTTCATGCCATATCATCAAGTTCTTTAAGCCATATATAAAGCAGCGCCTACCACTTACTTGCCAGGCAGGAGAAGTCTCTTCACCACTCCAAGTAGCTGTACCTGTGTATCAAAATCTTACCACACAGAAGCTGATTTACTGCCACAGTATAGGTTCTGCCATCCCCCTTTTGTTTGCCTTGCACAGCCCATGGGTGTCAGAGCACCTTCACAGCTACATAGTCTGACCCAGGCCCTTGGCAGCCCTGATCAGGTTTGCTTTCACCAACTGCATCTTCTTGGAGAGTCCTCTGATGGTTCATGAACTGCCTTGGAACAGCTGTGTCTGCTGCATTTGTGATGTGAGGGGAAGGGAGGATGTTTAGAGTGTTTAGAGCTTCTGGGAGAAATTCAGGGAGCCTTAAGGAAAAAGCAGCTTTTGTAATGAAGAGTAGATTTCTTTGTGGATTTAAAGGGAGTGCAGCTGGTGCTGTTTGAATGAGGCATTTCTGAGAAAATGACTAATTAATCATTGCTAGTTATATCCAGACTGTTTACATTTCAGCTTGTTGTACTACAGTCTAACTCTGATAAATTAGAGATGCTAAGGGCAGTTCAAACTGTTCACACTATAAACTAGGACTTCTTGGGGAGGGGTTTATATCTCATACCATCACTTTTGTTTCTGGTAATACATGGATAAAACCCACACAGCAAAATCCATTCTGCTATGAGTTCTTCAGTGATGCTGGGCCAGAATTACAGTTCCCAGTGCCACCTCAGTTCTCCCTCTGGTGACACTGGCAGCAGTCATTATCTGAATGACCCATTTCATTGCACTGCTCAGCAGAGCCCTCTGCACTGCTTCTCAAGCCCGTGCACCTCCCCAGTCCCCCATCACCCCTCACCCCAGTGAGTATCTGCATCTGATGTCTTGCCCCCATGTTTCCTTCACTAAAACCTCATCCAGTTTCCATTTTGCTTCACAGTTTCCATTCCCAGTCTTGCTATCCAGCTCCCAGTCCCAGTTTTTCTCTCCTTCCCAGACTCAAATGTTTCCTCGCCAGTTTTTTCTCCTGATCTGCTTTGCATGCCCACCCCTTGCCCACTCTGAATTCAAATCATCCTTGTTCTAGGCTTCCCAAGTACTGACAAGGTTTTTGAAATTGCTGAGCGTGGTCTTCCAGTGCTGGAACACACCTATTATCTACCTAGAGAACAGGATTTGGGAGTGTGGTGCCCTGGAGGGGATGGAAATACCTACTTTAGTCTAAAGAAAGGAGGTCGAAAAATACGTAGGAAGACCCAAAAGCCCAAGAGCAGAGAAGGTTCCTAAGATTTTCATAAAACTAACAGACTGGGGGTGATTTGCAACTGTATTTAAAAGAGAAGTATTATTCCTAGCATTCCTAGAATGGCTGTTCATCAAGAGTCTCTAAATATGCCAGTTATTAACTAAGCCTAACAACAGTGCTGCAAGGAAAGCAAAAGCTCAGAGGTCTCATTTCACAGGGTACCCTGAAGAACTAGCTCAGAGACATCATGGGACAATATTTAGTGTTTTTCTTCATGTGAAAGGAGCATAGAAAATTGCCCGCAGTGTTTACCTGGGTATTCTTGTGCATGCAAATCAGGTTTCTTACACGTAGGCAGAAGTCTCCTCAGATGTTGTATGTGCAATTTAAGAAGCAGCTTTGAACGTTTGGCCCTGTATTTGCCTGAAGGAAAGAAATTCAGTACATTAAGATTACATTCTTCTGTGCCCAGCCTTAGCAGTTCATCGAGCATGTTGGGTCACTGACTCTGCTAAGCATTTAAATTAACTTTTCTGAACAATTACAGTAATTAAGTCTCTCCTAAATTACAAATTAAGATCATCTGGATGCATTATAGAAGCAAAGGTGGTATTAGCAGGGGGAGAGGAAAAAAAATTGTACTAAGTCTTCAATTATTTGCAATTTTCCAGACAAGTTTGTGTTTTTGCAGACCAGGCTGTGCTGTTGCTGTGGGTGTGTAGGGTGAGGCATCTCAGCAGTACATCCTGGCCACTGTCTCTGTTCCTGCTGCTCTCCCTGCACTTTGTGTAGTCTCTTTGACTGTGTTAAGGTTTTTGTTAGGTGCTTCAGATTGTTGGTGTGAGTTTGCTTTGGATTAAGCCTCTTGTATCCTCACACTTTATTGATGTTTTCTACTTCCCTGTGTCTCTGAGTGCTTGGCTGACTGGTGAGCAGCTGATTTGCTCCAGATGTAAGTCATGAAATGGATCAGTACATAAAACACTAAGTTAATGGGGGGAATTGGGCTTAAATATAAGCTTGAGTCTCAAGTGAATGTGGCAATCTAGGTAGAGCCATTAGGAATGCAACTTCATTTTTGTGCAGCATGTACCACAAAGAAAGTCCAGATATCCTGTGAACTCCTGGAGTAGACATGCATGATATTTGGTCAGCAAACTATTCATTTGGCCTGTTGATCTTTGTGGTTTACAGAGTAAAACATCTGGGTAGCATGGCAACAGGAGCTGAAGGACACAGGAACATTGCAAAGGGAGTGGGTGGAAAGAGAGAAGGTTGCCCAGGGAGGCTGTGGCTGCCCCAACCCTGGCAGTGTTCACAGCCAGGTTGGATGAAGCCTTGAGCGACCTGCTGTGGTGGGAGGTGTCCCTGCCCAGGGCAGGGGGTTGGGACTGAATGATCTGTAAGGTCCATTCCAAGCCCTAAAATCCTATGATTCTATGGTTGCAGCCAGAGAAATTAGTTTCACATCATTGACAGAAGAGCACTGCTTTCTGCCTTTGAAGGACACAAAAAAGAAGGGATGCATTTCAGACCTTGCATAAGCTGCAGAAATAAAATGTCCAAAGGAGACCCTTGGAAGAGTTTACCCACAGTGAGCAGCCAGTGTGGATGCTGGGGCACAGTGAGATCTATCAGTCCAACCTACGTCACCATGCACCAGGCATGACCTCAGGACCCTCATTCTGTCCTTCTAAGTCAAACATTTTGTGAACATGTTTTCAAAGTCAGTTCCACCAGCCTGGCTCCCACATCTTTCTCTTCAGGCACAAGATCTTAAGACATCTGTGCAGGCTTCCAGCACAGAGGTTCTTTCTCCTGTTGTTGAGCAGTAGTTCCTCCACCAGTAGCTCGCTGACTTCACAGGGGCTATTTGCATGCTCACTGATGTTACTGAAAAGTCTTGCCCAGAGCAATCAATGCCACGGGCCAGAGAACACATAGAAAAATGCATCAGTTTAAAACAAAATCTTTGACTGCTGCCAACACCTTGATCCAGTTTTCTCTGTCTCCACCCTCTTATTAAAAGCAAAAAATTAAGAAGATGAAACCACCCTTTAGTTTAAAAGAAAAAATGAAGAAGATGAAAGCATTTACTTAGAAAGCAGTGAAAATGCTTGGTAGAGGATTTGGTGTAAGCCCCCAGTTTAATTCAGGCCCTGTGTACCAAGGGAGTACGTTGAATATTGTATTGTTAGCTGCACTGGAAAGGGAAACAAACACACATGTCTCTCACACACCTACATACATCTTCTATCCTGAGGATATTTTGCCAGGAATTATCATTTTAAAATATTCTTGTAAAAAGCTTTGGATTGAATTAAAGGCAAGGTAGAGAAGGTGAGTTCAGTCTGAGAAAGAACAAACTGCTTCAAGACAAACAGAACAGGGATCCTACCTCTGAGCAAGCACAAAGCCTTGTAGTTCATCCTTAAAATGGAAACAGGAAGGATATTTAGAGAACAGCTGGACAGTGGTTAGGAGATGATGCAGAATGTGGTGTTCCCCATGTCTCCTGACTACCTGCTACCCTTAAATCACCTGCACTTGTATGGAAGCATTATTGAAAGTCTGGGTTTGGTCTATTTAACCATACCACAGTCACACATGGCAGGTGATACAATGTCATATCAAAATATTAATCCAACCTGCAAACCATCTGCATTAATGAAGGCAAGTAATCTGCCAAGGAAGATGTTATAAACAAAATGGTAATTCATTGAAATATGTTTGAAAAATGTGCTACAGGCATGGGTCTGGAGAAGCATCCTGAAGACTTTCCCTTAATACAAACTTCCAAGATTAAAGATGTATTATATATATATTAACTGTAATAAGAGTAATTTACTATTAGGGATGTGAATTTTATATCTCCTGTCATTCTGGACAAAGAGTACAGGCACCAGTTGGATATTGAAAGGAATGGGTTATTGTACTACACCTAGAAATTTGCTTTGGTCAGACTTACAATCTAAGCCTTTTGAACATCTCTCCTGTGAGGACAGACTGAGGGAGTTGGGGCTGTTGAGCCTGGAGAAGAGAAGGTTGTGTGGAGACCGCAGAGCACCTTCCAGGAGCCGAAGGAGCTCCAGAGAAGCTGCAGAGGGACTCTGTGTTAGGAGCTGCAGGGACAGGACAAGGGGCAGTGAGTACAAAGAGGGGAAATTTAGGCTAAAGATTAGGTGAAAGTTTTTCCCTGTGAGGCTGGTGAGACACTGTCCCAGGTTGCCCAGGGAGGCTGTGGCTGCCCCAACCCTGGCAGTGTTCACAGCCAGGTTGGATGAAGCCTTGAGCAACCTGGTGTGGTGGGAAGTGTCCCTGCCCAGGGCAGGGGGTTGGGGCTGGATGATCTCTAAGGTCCATTCCAACCCCTGAAATGCTATGATTCTATGAAATATGAAGATGGTAAGAAAAAGAAACCAACTGTTTGACAAATCCCTTATCTGAAGAATATACATCTAAATGAAACCATATGGAGAGACTTTGGTAAAGTAAGTAAGCTTACAAACGTAAGTACAGAAATGTCAGTGCATAGAGGAGGTCAGCATACATGCAAGAAGTGAAAAATTACAATGCAGAACAATCCATGGGAACAAAGATGATGCAGAGAATGAAGCTACAAATCCAGATTGAAATCTAGTGTAAGACCATCAATATCCGCTGATCCCTGGTTTAAAATATTGTATCCAAAGTCTAGCTCTAGAGTTTGAACTACTGACTGTCCTAGCATCCAGTCTTTTTATTGATCATAGAAAACTCCAGTAGATGTTTGTAATGCATGAAGAGACCTCTTCAATGGACTTCTGATAGAACTCCTACAGCAGTGCATCTCAAGTGTCCAGTACTCCATTATTCCTGGCCCTGCACTCTTCCCTAGCTTCATCTCTTCCCTTGGCTTTTCAGATATTTGAGAAAGTTTTGTGCTTGGATCCATCTTCCTGTGTTGCCTGAAGTCTGCCTTCGTTTTTGAAAGACTGGGAAGGAAATAGCATATAACAAATAAGGTGTTGTCTCTCAGTGTAGTTTGATTTTGTTTTAACTCCTTCTTCAGTAGCTGGCACAAGGTCTTCCTTCCAGGAAAGGAGTCATGATTAATACATTTGTTATTTACATACATTCTAGAAGGCACAGAAATATGTTGTTAATGATTTCAAATATTTATTGCAAAAATAAGAGCTTGGTTACAGGTGGTGTTTGAGCTAAGCTAATTGCTTTGTAATTTTCAGGTGCTTGATGCCTTCCTTGTAGAAAGGCATAATTTTGAAAACGAAGAAAATATTTAAATGGGCTAACCTGGAATAGTTTGCCTAAGGATTTTGAAGAAGTTCTCCAAATCATAGAATTCTAGGGGCTGGAATGGACCTTACAGATCATCCAGTCCCAACCCCCTGCCCTGGGCAGGGACACCTCCCACCAGCGCAGGTTGCTCAAAGCTCATCCAACCTGGCTGTGAACACTGCCAGGGTTGGGGCAGCCACAGCCTCCCTGGGCAACCTGGGACAGTGTCTCACCACCCTCACAGTAAAAAGCTTTCTCCTTAAGATCTACCCTAAATTTCCCCTCCTTCAATATGAATCCATTACCCCTTGTCCTGTTCCTGCAGCTCCTAACACAGATCCCTCTGCAGCTTCCCTTGAGCCCCTTCAGCTCCTGAAAGGTGCTCTGAGGTCTCCACACAACCTTCTCTTCTCCAGGCTGAACAGCCCCAACTCCCTCAGTCTGTCCTCACAGGAGAGATGTTCCAGTCCTCTTAGCAACTTCGTAGCCTCCTCTGGACTTACTCCAACAGTTCCGTGTCCTTTTTACATTGAGGACACCAGAACTGTGTGCAGTATTCCAGGTGGGTCTCACCAGAGTAGAGGGGGAGAATCTCCTCCCTTGACCTGCTGTCCAGACACCTTTGGATGCAGCCCAGGATTCCATTGGCTTTTTGGGCCATGATCTCAAACTGTTGCTCATGGGGAGTTTCTCATCCACCATCAGCCCCAAGTCTTTCTCCTCACTGCTGGTTTCAGTGCCTTCCCCACCCAACCTGTAGCTGTGCCTGGGATTGCCATGGCCCAGATGTAGGACCTTGCACTTCAATGCTACGTAGAGTTTTGTGAGACTGTGAGCTTGAAATGGGTCAACTGGAGAAGTGAGTTGGGAAGATTTGAAGTAAACCAAATTTTTTTGCCTGTAGGAAACATTTATCAGACTAGTCTTCACACAAACTAGCAGCCGTGTGTATTTTCTCTGGCCTAACAAAAAATGCAGCAGCTGAAATGTAGTGCTGTGGTTCATGAACAGAAGAGAACCAGCCAAGGGCAACCACATGGAGGTAGAAAGTGTTGAGGGAGAAAGGTTGAGGGTAGTGGAAGGTGTTGCAATAAACCTGACTGAGGGGACTGGATGGGTGATGAAGGAAAGGAAGAGTTTTAGAGGCCCTGGATGTGCTTACTCACAGGTAGTCATTGGTTTAACATCAGCGAGTCCAGCCTTTGGAGCAGGTAGGATACTAACGGAAGATAAAGCCCTTTGCAGGTGTGTGCTTGTAATTTTGTATTTGAGGAAATAAAAGTAAGCTCTGGAAAAGGGGCCCTTTATCAAGCACACCTCCAGAAGTTCTGCCTTTACATTCCTAGGTTGTTTTGCTCAATTATTTCACTTTTCCTTCTGACAAAATTTTTCTCTCTTAGCCCTCATGTTTTTGTAACAAGATGTACATCACTACTTCTGAGAGACAAAAGAGGTCTTTAGACAGCTTGATTTTAGGCATAAACCAGATGATTTTCTACCACAAAAGAAGAAAGGATCTCCAAGGACCATAATCCTCTCTCCTTTTCCTCATGTCATCATCTCTGGATACAAGTGTCCTGCACCACAATGGGGTAGGGGAATACCAACCCCTCCAGAAAAGGGAAATGAGACAAAATGCAAAAGGGAGGGTCCCATTATCCTTACTTAGTTGATGACAGCAGCAAGAACACACACAGACAAACCCATTGTCTGTTTTAGACATGGAGTGCAGGCATTTTTCATGCCATTCTACCTATCCCATGACTTGAGGGAAGACACAGACCCCCTGGACAAACCTAAGGAATATTGCAGTGACACTCTGCCCTTGGGCTACCTCTGATGTGACTGAAGGTAGGGTGGAAGGAAGACTAGGTGACCACAGATATCCATGTGCCATAGAGCCCTCCATCCTGATAGAAATGGTAAGCATTTAAGAAGCCTCACAAGTCCAGATGGCTGAGTCCATGGCCCACTGCTCATCTCCCTTCTTGTGGCCATGTATACTTGTTTTGGCACTGATGCTTCCCTCTCCCCTCATTCAGGCTGGGTGCTCAGGGCAGGATTTTCAGATGTGTCAGACAAGATAGATGGACACATGTGGATATCATAGGGCATGAAAAGGGGAGTTAGTCCTTTCAGCCTAATATCTTATGCCAGGCATCAATGTGGCAGCTAAAAAAAAACACTCTTACTTTGGAGGATCTTTGACAAAGGTAGTTTTTCTTCTTTCATACTTACTTTTCCGCTGTGACTGGGTCAGCAGAGTATAAGCTCCTTTTTTTTTCACACAGCTCTCCTCCACTGCCAAGGGCACACACTCAGCATCCCTGCAGAGCAGCTCCTCTAGGCCAGGTGTCAGCCCTAGTAGGATGTGGACTTCAAGACCAAACCATGAGGAGTTCACTGAGGGGCAGGACCTTGGACACTCATAGTGCATGGCAATTTTACCCTAGGCATGGCCTAGGTGCCCTGAGATAAAGAGGGTTAAACAGCTGTGAGCACATTCTAGGGGTGGCTTTTGATTGTCTTCTGTTTAGAAGACTGGGAGAAACATAAGAACGAAAATCAACCTAATTTAGGTCAAAGATATAAAACATACTGCCTCTGAGACTGCTCCAGAAGTACTGGAACTAATGAACCCTGATTTCCTACAGATTTGTGTTCTGTGTGTTGACTGACTTGTGTGGTCTAAGAAGATCTATGCTTCTCAGGTGGCTGGAGAATGTGTGAGCTCTCTCTCTGCATGGGTTTGTTGCTTTCCCATAAGGTGTGTTCATATTGTGCTTTCCCCAAATCTAGGCAATAAATTGGGGATGACTGTCTTTAGCCAGCTGCATATTCTTAGAGACTTCTGAGAATGTATCTTTATTGGCTGGGAGATTCAAATGCTGTTAGGAGGGAACACAAATCTCACGAGCCTTTCTTCCACAGGCAGTGGGGCTAAACAATTTCAGCCTTCTGCTCCACACTTTCTTCTATCACGTTCTTGCTGCCTTTGTGTCTTCTCAGGAATGGTTGCACCCTGTGGGTGATAGGAAGGCAACCTCATTCATGGTCTACTCTAACATTTCCCGTGAACCTGCCCTGCTATTGCCACCTTCATCTTTGTCTCTCTTACAATCTCATCTCACCAAGAAACTAAGTTCAGGAATGATTCACCTGCTGCTAAATAAAGCAGCCTCTATGGAAGGTCAGCCAGGCTTAGCCATGTTTTGTCTGTGTTGTTGTGGTACCAACCATAACCTTTTCTCCTCTGCAAGTAAGAAGGAAACAACTTGCCATGTAGGCCAGGGTCAGCTTTTCACAGCTGGAACCATTGAATTGAATATGCTCCTTAATAAAATGAAAAAAAATGCCAGACTGTATTTCAATGTTGATTTGTAACACTGAGTTTGGTATGTGTTTGTCATGGTTTAATCCCAGCCAGCAGCCAAGAGCCACATAGCAGCTCACACACTCCCCCACCAACAGGTTGGGGGAGAGATTCAGAAGGGTAAAAGCTGGAAAAACTCATGGGTTGAGATAAAGACAGTTTAAGAGAAAAAGCAAAAGCTGCACACACAAGCAAAGCAAAACAAGGAATCAATTCCCTGCTCCCCATGGTTAGGAGGTGTTCAGCACCTCCAGGAGAGCAGGGCCCCACCACACAGAACTGTTCCTTGGGAAGACAAATGTCATCACTCCAGATGTCCCTCCTTCCTCCTTCTTCCTCCCTCTTTATACACTGAGCATGATGTCCTATGGTATGGAATATCCCTTTGGTCAGTTTGGGTCACCTGTCCCAGCTGTGTCTCCTCCCAATCTCCCATGCACCCCCAACCTCCTTGCCAGTGTGGCAGTGTGGAAAGCAACAAAGGCCTTGGCTCTGTGTGAGCTCTGCTCAACAATAACAAAAACATCTCTGCATTATCAACCCTGTGTTCAGCACAAAGCCTAAACACAGCCCCATACTAACCATTGGGAAGAAAGATAACTCCACTTCAGCCCCAAACCAGCACAGTGTTAGACAAGAACCAAAGCACCCCTGATTTCAATGCATGCCTTTGCCCAGTGGGATGGTGACAGTCAGGTCAACTGTGGAGTTACAAGAACAACATACACCAGAGCACAGATTTTATGATCTTGTATCCCAACAGGGCTGAAAGGTCTCCTTTGAGAAATATTTTCCACTGATTGAGCACTGTCAGGTTCTCATACTACATATTGGATGCTTACAAAAGTAGTGTTGATATCTTTCTCCTTTGTGATCTCAGAGTTCAGTGCTCTAGCTGCACTCAATCCATTTGCAGGTGTGCTGGGTTTTTTTGCATTTCATTTATTTTCAGTGATAAATAATGCTATGTGAGTAGGTTATTTCACATTTTCTGATTTTAAGGAACACTGCCTTTGCAGAAATTCTGGCAATCCCCTCTAGCACAGCTAGCTGACAGCCAGATTTGCAGCCTTTAGAAAGCACAACACTATACAAATGCTGCAGTTTTGCTTGGGAAGAAAAGAATTGGAAGTTTAGAAATGTAGCTATGACATTTTGAGTTTGAAAAACATCTAAGTTATTCCTTTAGAATTTCCTAAAAGCAACAGGGAGCTGTCTATGCTCCTGGGGACCCAGTGATTTTTGATGTCCCTTCCTGATGGAATCCTGTGGGAAGTCATACAGTTCACACCTCTGGCTGCTGTTTGAATAGGTTGATGGGTACTGATGCCAATCCTCTACATCAGAGCTGGGAGAGAATGCTCTACACTGATGTCTTGGATGATAGGTATTGAAATGTTTCGAGCAAGTGGTGGGAATCTCTGGCAGCTCTGTAAGAAAATTTGTAGGAGATCACAAATTTTAAAAGGAAATTAGTGTGATTGTGCAAAGTAGGGTCAAACCCCATGACTGTTATCAGGATTATCAGTTCTTTGTTGTTGTCTTTCAGCAATGTCTGAGATGTAGAAAGTGAGAAGAAAGTAAGTTTAGGTGTCCTCTATCAAAAAGCAACATTGATAAGAAATGTATATTGAAATGAAATTAAAAGACAAGAACAGTCAAATAAAGGAAATCTATGCAGCAGCAGCAGCCAGTTCAGCTCCACCCCACTCAGTGGGAACAATTTCACCTTCAGGTAAGCTCCTGTGAGCCCAGTTTCACCTGGAGATGACTGACAAGGGTGAAACTGTCAATGAGTTCCCAAACTTGCTATTGAAGAGGAGGAAACTCAGGCAGGTTTCAGTGGAGCCACCCGAAATTACCTGAAAATCAGTGTTGCTGCAGAATAGTTTGATTTTGCCATACTGACATTTGCTGAATAGGGTTGGACTTGATGATCTTTGA
>NW_008657501.1:74129-78439 GCF_000695815.1 Acanthisitta chloris | reverse complement strand
GGCCAAGGCCTTTGCTGTTTTCTGCACCGCCATGCTGACAAGGAAGTTGGGGATACATGGGAAGAGACACAAGTGGGATAGGTAACCCAACCTGACCAAGGGGATATTCCACACCATAAGACATCATGCTCATCATATAAAGTGGGAGGAAGAAGGAGGAAGGAGAGACATCTGGAGTGATGGTGTTTGTTTTCCCAAGGAACCGTTACACGTGATGGGCCCTGCTCTCCTGGAGATGGCTGAACACCTCCTGTCTGTGGGAAGCAGTGAATTAATTCCTTGTTTTGCTATGCTTGTGTGTGCTTGCTTTCTCTATTAAACTGCCTTTATGTCAACCCATGAGTTTTTCTAGTTTTTAACCTTCTGATTCTCTCCCCCATCCTGTTGGTGGGGAAGTATGTGAGCAGCTGTGTGGGGCTTGGTGGCTGCCTGGGGTTAGACCACGACAGTTTGATTGGACTAAATCTCTTCTATTTTATGCTGTTACCTGCTCTGCAACTTAGAGGACAAACACCAACTTTTATGAAATTCATACTTGCATCCCAGGCTTAAATCAAAATGGAAAAGTTATTATCTGTTTCAAGAATTTTACAAAAGTTGCAAATTTCCTTTTTTTTCTGTGAAGGGGAAGGAACACTTGGTGTTAATGGAGTGTTGCACAGGCTTTTGCCTGAAGGAAGAGCTTTTAAGCAAGTAAAACCAGAATTCAGCAGAAAAGTGTCCCCCTTTACCTCAATTAGGAGATGAAAGGGCCCCCTCAGGCCCTGAGAAACCTGAAAGGACAGGGCAGCAAGAGCAGCAGGGGCAAGAGAGATTTAGGATTTTACCTTAAATGTTGCAACTGCGATGTGCAAGAAGAAAAGTTCTCAGTTTGCCAGACTTCAGATGTGATTAAGGCCATGTTTTTTAGCTGAATGACATCAGTGTAAATCTGAGAGTAGAGTCACTCTGCTGACATTAATTACCTTGCACACATATTCATCCCTGTATGCAAAGGAGAGAACCAGCAGTTGTGGTTCTCATCCCCCTCAGCAGTATTGTGTTTCCAGCAGAGCATTAAGTTGCATGATTAACATCTATCATTTAAGCTTTGCTTCTTCATCTTCTCTTCATGTGTGTAATGCCCAGGACAGTGTTTTGGGTTTATATAAGTATCAGCAAAGAGGTAGAAAGCTAAAGAAGGTTAACAATGCATATTTAATGGGAGACCACTGAAGTAAAAGTTTAGAAGTCTCATTGCTCAGGTTAATTAAAACTCAGCATTGAGGAGTTGACTAAGAACAGCTCCACACTGGCTCAGGATGGAAAAGGGATGTTGCTGGAGTTTGTATCTGCAGCTCATGCCCAATACTCAAAGCAAAGGAAAAGCAGTGAGAGTGATGGCAGCTATAACCAGGATGGATCTCTCCAAGACTTTAAAACTTCTGGGATTTAAACTCACAGAATATCTAATTCAAGTAATCTGTAATAAAAGGATGGCAAAGACAGGCCTGGGAAAGAGAGAATTGTAAGCCAAAAGCCAAATATAAGAGAATTGACATATGAGTTGCAGATGTGTACAGCTTCACTGGAAAAAGGAGAAAAAAACCCCCACAAGTTCTTCTCTAGGTAGTGGAACAGCACAACTTTTTTTCTCCTATGTGTAACTAAAAGGCCAGGACAAACCCTCCATTCCCTCCTCCACTTAACAGGAGAATTGCTATCCATCCAACACTCCTGTGAGTTCTTGGCTTCAGTGTGAAGGAAGACAATAATGTCTTTCAAAGGTGACATTTTATTCATTAATGTTTCTCCACATCCACCTGTCTTTTGTCAGGTTCTTATCCAGTAACACAAAGGCACAGCACAACTCCCTGCAGTTCTTTTCTCTCCATGCTCAATCAGTGTCACATGAGCACACTCTGCCTCTCTTCTCCTGACCACCTCCTGAACACTGCTATTCTGTCCTGGGTGCCCTGGCTGCCACTTAAAGAAAATAGTCTAAAGGAAATTGTAAGTGCTAACAGTTAGTGAGAAATCATTTCTCCTTTCTAAGCCACTTGCCTGACCCTAACTCAGTGTCAGCAGACACAGGGAAATCCTCTACAGCTTTGATTACATAGATCTGCTCTAGGATACTGCCAAAAGGTTCAGATTTGTAACCCGAAGTGTTCCAAAGCAAACAGCAAAGCAAACAAACTTAATTGAACCAAACTCACCAACAGATGTGGCAACATGGGCTGAGTAATACAAGGGAAAACACAGTCCAAGTTCTGTAATTCACAAAGTATCTCTGAAATAACAGGCAACAGCTTTATTCATAGGGCAAAACTTCTCTCATCGTAACTGATGCACCACTTATCAAATAATATGAAAGCATTTAGTGTAGCCTTTTCCACTCCTAGCAGCTAACAGCTCCAGCCAACACAGGTGGAAGACCCTCAGCAAATGCCACCAGCAAATGAGATTTTCAAAAGGGATAATAGAAATTACATTGAAAAAGCAAAAAGAAGAATAGTCTTCCCACTCCACATAGACATTAATAATTCCTTTTGAATCCATTTTAGATCCACGAAGCTTTAAAGAGTAGCCATAAGTTCCTCTGCAACTTTAATGTCTTTATCTGTACAGGGAGCCAAAGCAACTCATTGCCTAATGTGCACCTTCAGCAGCAAATCTACTCTGCAGGAAGGTGTTAGGTAACATTTATCCCTAATTATCAAGTACTGCATCTTGAACTTTGAATCTTGTGCCAAAGTCTGTTGCAGAGTTTGCAAATTAACTTTTTCCTCCCTTGTTCTTCCACTGGAGTGCCAATGTTCAAAGAGAGGTATTTGTGTATCAATGTGAAAGTCTCACTTCCATATGGTGCTTAGATGTAGAGCAAATACTTCCCTCTAGGTCAGTCTGTTTAAAAGAATGATGAGATGAATTTGTTTTGAGTGAATATTTCCCTCCTTCACTATTGCTCTGACAATTCCTCCATGGGATATGTAATATCCCTCCATGGATATGGCCCAGCAATAAAATCTTCAACTCAGTATTGCCCAGAAGACAGAGGAATAATTAAAATTCCCATTACAAAAAGCCTAGAATTTTTTTTTTCTACTTTATCCCAGATTGCAAAAAGGTGAGGTGGTTAAAGCACTTCTAAATGTTTACATTATTATTCAAACTTCTATTTTCAAACAGAGTTATTTAGTGGATTTTCTGCTTCAGGCAAAATCAACTGCAAAATGTCTGTTAGTACTTTTGTTGGGCAAAGGATGAAAATAGGCAAATAAAGTGTCTGAAGTAGTAAGTCTTCATTCAAACATAGCTCACTGAAGGAAGAGTATTGAACTCCTAGACACAGTATCACATTAAGTTGGTTCACAGAGATTGAATGTTTTGAGTTCTTTAAAAAGCACAGAAGTCTCCTAGGACACAAAAGACACTCTGTGAATTGGCATTATTTACATACTGACTAGGTGTAGAAAACTAAACTGACATCATCATCCATAAACCAATATTCCACATTCTTCCCAAATTAGGACAGTGATTTTCTTTTAATTGCTGTATGAAGTTTAAAGCCACCAGATACCTAAGTATCATGGAGTGGCTGCAAGGTGCAGTGTGGTTTGCTTTCTCCAAAATCCTAAACTCCTGCACTTCCCACTCTGAAGGGCCTTTTGTTGCAGGTGACACATTAAGACTCAGCTGCCAAGTCATTCACTTCATATTACATTGGCCATTCATTTCTTAGGTACAGATACACAGAAAATAATGGGAGAAAGGCAGAGAAAGCCAAAGACTTTCTCTAACTTCCTTAATCAAAGGAAAAAATGATTTTGTGAGCAAGGCAAACACACAACACATGACCAGGAGGATGCCTGGAGTTTGGGAAAGTAGCAGAGAAATCTCTCACATTCCCAAGAGGCTTAAGACCCACAATGGTTTATTGTGAATGATTTTTAAGGTGATGAGGCAGGTCACTTAATAAAAGATGTGCCTGATCCTATCACTGCTAATACCATCAGCTGAAGAGGAAAGTTTGTTCTCAGCACCCTGGTAATGAGCCACTTAAAATGACAGAACCCACTTAAGTCTCCTCTCATCCTAGAGCTGCGATTTCAATAGGATTAAAATTATAAAGAAATTAAGTATTTAATTTCCTTCTAATTATTCTAGGTTGGGAAGCAGAAGTAAAACTGCAAACCAAGGACATAGGGAGAAGTAATTTCATTAGCACAGTTTTACTCCCCAGCTATGTCTCCATCGTTTTCCTGCTTTCTTCTGCTTCCAGTAAATAAAAGACAGCCTGGAATGGGCTGATCCTCACAGTGTGTATC
>NW_008657501.1:66345-74112 GCF_000695815.1 Acanthisitta chloris | reverse complement strand
ATGCCACACAACACATACATTCTCAAAAAACAAGGCCAGGTACTGTCTCTAGAGCTGCCATACATCTAAAGCATTCAGACACAACCAAGAAATACATCAGTGAGCAGATTCAGAAAGCACAGACTGACAAACAGGACACCTGTACCACAGCAAAGGAACAAGTCATGCAATTACCAGAGGAAGACTGATGTTGTGCAGGATGATAAGGCTAATTAAGCTGCTTTAAAAACATATACAAATAGCCATCTTAATTAGGCACAAGGGAAAATCACTTAGGAGGTGCTTTTGTATTAGAGTCTCACTGCATTTCCAGAGAGGCAAATATTTGCCCTATCCCAGGAGATAGGCCACAGTGAGATGTAATAAAGGAAAGGGACTTAATAACTTGAGGTATGTACAGAACAGCAGACAGAAAATATTGACTTGGCAGAACAGAGGGAGCATCATTTGGAATGGTCTTTGGGTCAAGGCTACTGTGGCAGTGGTTGAAAAAACAATGATTTGATGCTGAGGTCCTGGGAAAAGGCAGGAAATGAAAAAAGGGAGCTGCTGTGTCAACATTCACCATTCTTTTTAAGACACAATTTAGATTATGAATTCCAATAAACCCAACAGCAGACCAAGAACAAAATGCAAACTCTGCTTTACATACTTGTTGAGAATGCAATATATGCCACAAGAGGAGAGCTAAGTGCATCAGATCCAAATGTGAGGCAAGATTTCAAGTTACAGAAATACCAACAGCTCTCAGTCTCCAGACCTTGGACTTCAAGAGTATGAGGTACAAAAATACTGTCAGTACACAGGAAGAATTTTCCCACAGCTGAAGAGCAGAGTCCTTGGGACAGGACACACTACATCAGAGCTAAGACTCCAAGTGAGCTATTGAGTGCTCTCCTTGCCTGAGGAGGAATTCTGTCCCTTGGAGTCACATAAAAAGGTAGTAATCACCTTCCACATTTTCCTGGTTAGCTGTTGGCAAATGAGCACCTTAAAAGGAATAGTAAAATTTCCATGTTTAAAGTGCTTGAGCCTCTGTCTCTTCAGTGCATAGAAACTATACCCAGAGGACAACAATGTGCTGCTGTAACAAAGCACAAATCCAGGTGTTTTGTATTTTCTTTAAGCAGTGATTCTATCTGTACTGACAACAGGAGAAACTTGACCTGTTGATGGCAACACAGTGCCTCTGCCCTCACATTCCTCCCTCCAAGGTAAGAGAAAAGCAGCACTACTCCATGATATCCTTCTGTTTATTATCAGTATCCACAGACTCTCTCACCTTAATCACATCAGAGGCCACAGATCCTCTCAACTCTGTGTTTCTATTGCACAGCAACATTTACCTTTATGAATCACCACCACATGGAGCAGGTGGAAATCAGCCACTGTTAGACAGGGATGCCCAGCCAGAGTGATAGTCCTGGCATTAAAGGAGAGTTGTCTTGCTCATTAAGGAGCAGGAAGTTACCAAAAGGGCTGACTAAAAGCCTTGTGATTGATTTCTGGAGCAGAAATGAACCTGAGTTATTAGCTATATATTTATCAGTGAAAGGGCAAAACTTCTTTGCACTTCATCAGGCACAACTACACCTGTGCCAGATGCTCAGCTCCAAATTTGAAGGTACCTGTGTTTGTGAATCAAAACTGCTTTATCTGCCTCAAAAGCACTCCTGGCCTTTCCATGCTAATTTTTGCTTCTGTGTATGCACACCAGCTTTGTAAAGCTGCTGTCTGATGGGTCTACAGGGCCCAATCTTGTTAAACACTTGCATTCTATGCTGTTTCACAAAGTAGAAAATAATCCACTTCAGCAGCCTTACTTAAATTTTATGGGATGGCAGCTGCAATCTTAAGCCTGGGTGTTAATAAAAAAGCACATAAATTTCCTTCCTGATCAGTTGCTGAGTTTACCAACAGATTACTTGTGTTTGATTTGAAGGTCTGCTGAAAGCTCTACACTTACCCAGAATGGCAGGAGAACTGTACCTTCCACAAAGTCAGACAGAGTTACAGGTTTGGAAAGGAAAATGCTAGCAAGCCTCACTCTTCAGCCCTTAGGTGAATCCAAACGCTAAAGTGGAGTCCAGACATCAGAGTAAAAAGCCTCTTTTGCTCCCGCTGGCAAAGAGGGTTTCCAGTTTGCATCCCACCCATGCAGGACACTTCTTAGGTGCAGACTCCAAGCTGTGCAATCAGTGGTCCTCCCATCATCAGCCACTTTGCTCAACAGGACCAAACTGCAGAGGTCACTCTGCAGCACTGGAAACAGGACAAGTGAAGGAAACAGTTTTCCAGCAGAAGCAACACTGTCTTCAAGGCCACTCCTTTGGAGTTAGGCTGAAATCACAGGGAGCAGCGAGGAAAAGGGAGAGCAGGCAGGAGCAGCCTTCTAAAGGGGAGATAACAGCCCCTAGATTTGCTGCTCAGCTGTAATACTGCTTTTTCTAACTGCTTGACTTCTCAGACTTAATGTGGTGTGAAAGCTGCGTTTGCACGAAACAGATAAACATAATTATCTTGTGCTCAAACGGAGCATTATTTAAAGGAAGTTTTCCATATTCACAATTCACCAGGATAAAGAGGATTTGCAGTGATCAGGAGGCCAGCAGAGGGAAAATGGGGGAATTAAGTCAAAATCTGGAGTGTGGATTCATCCAAAAGAACATTTTAAAGTCGACTAGGCAAGGTATTATGGTTTGCTAGGGAAAAGCTTACTAACTTGAGGACGAATTCGAAGGGAAAACAGCCCTTGAAGCTCCTCAATCCAGAGTAATGACCTGCCCCAGGTGGGACAGGACTGAGACCAGCACAGGAATCCTCAGTTCCCTCCCTGCTCATTCATTTCCACATGCCTTGCCCTTTCCCCGCTCACACAGCAAAACCACAGAGGCAGAAACTTCTCCATTTCTTCTAAGTCAGACTCAAGGCAAGTAAATGGAAGTTTCTGCATGGCTCATATTACATCTATTTCAACTTTATATCTACCAAGTAACTTTAATAAATCAATTTTAATGGAAAAAAATCTTATAAACTTATTTTCTCCTTCTGCAGACAGTACATTTAAGACTGCTTTATGTATCTAATTATCTTCAAACACCATTTTCCCCCAATTTTGATTCAAATACACACAGGCAAATCAAAAGTAACGACCAAATCTAATGAAAATAACACATGATTCACCCAATGACAGAAACATACAGAAAACTAAGAACCCATAGCCACATCCATTTATAAACCTGATTTAGTAAGTGCTTTAAACCTGCTTTAATAGGTGCTTATAGCTACACTGCAGTCTTAGCACTGAAAAACTCAGCTCTAAGAATATACCCTGCATTAAACTTTAAATGGATTTATTAGCCATTGAAAATCTTACCTGGCAAAAGAACCAGGGAGAAAAGCAAAGCAAGACTAGAATCTGCTTGCAAGTTTATGATCATCATTAGAAACTGAAATGTTAAATTAAAATTTAAAGATCAAAGCACTCCAGAGCTGGTTGAGCACAAGCACTTCAGAGCTGTCAGGGTTACAGAGCAGCCAGCAGTTTTCCATGGCCAACTTTTACAGTGTAGGGTTGTCAAAGTGTTCTTCATTAGCTCCCATTTGCTCTAAATGATGCCTGGGAACCTTTCACCACTGACCTTGACAGAAGCAGAATTAGGGCAGTGTGAGCATATTTCTTAACCTCCACTAATACTTGCACTGGATGCTGTGGCTGTAGCCACCACTTGTGTTACAGCTTTATCCTAGTTTCTGCTCTCTGTTCCAAGCCTATTCAAGTGCTATTTCAGCTTTAATTGACTCAGAAAGAGCAAAATTAAAATCCTACTACTCAAACATTTGAAAAATTGTAGAGGCTTAGAATTTCTTCCAAGCAGGACTAGGTTTAAGCAGTTGATTGTATTCATGCTTCCCTTTCCAAGCAGACTTATCTTTTCAGTGTGGATCCAGGTGTCGCCAGGGAAATCGACTGTGTCGACATGAGGAAGAGGGACACCTGCAGCCACAACTGGTCCTCAGTGATTTCACTAGGGAAGAGCCTTCTGTTGTAGCTGACAACAAATTCTACATTGACAGAGCATGTGTTCCTCAGAAGATCAAATTGCAGCATTTTCAGAAGTGCTTAAGACTCTACTGAAAAAACTGCAACTTGGAAAACAAAGAAACAAAAAACCCAAACAATTTCTCCGCTCCCGTTTGTTCCTCTCCTGTGCCAATCAAGGCACTGCCACCCACACAAACCAGTCTTTTTTTTTTTTTCCTGCCTACCACTGGCAAATAGATGAAGGATATTGATTTGACTGGCGGAGAAATAAAAACAGAGATTCAGCTTCACTGAACTTTAATATAACATCATTTGAAGTTAAATGCATTATGGACTTGTAGCCAACACAACAGCACTTCCACATGTGAAAACCCTAATTCACTTCAACAAACATTACTAGAGATCAAGAGCAGGAGTGGACCAAAATATTCCCTTTGAAGGCCAGAGGCAGATCTGGCATTTTGCTTTTACATCACAGAAGACTGCAGCTCGCACCAGTGCCTACAGGAACATCCTCTCAGCTCAGAGCCAATATCGAGTTTGTCCAACACTCGCAATATGTTTGCATAAAAGCCACACTCCTACTCCATCATCTGAGGACAAGAAATCAATCTCAGGGTATAGGGATAATCACAGGGGCTATTCCAATACAGACATAACACCAGCATTAAAAGGAAAGGATAATCTTAATCACTGTTCCTCTAATCCCATCCCTTCCAAAGCCACCGGAAGGACAGGGAGATTGCAGCAATGCAGAACAGAGACTATTAAGTATCCCCTAACAAGATGAAATCAATTCAAGCATCCCCTCCCCTCTCAATATCCTCTGTGTCAGCTGCAGTTCTCTGAAATTCCCTTTGCCCAGTGTTTGCATCCCATAACCCATTGCTCCAGAGACAAGACAATGACAAATAAAGGTACAAATACAAAAATACATAAAGACAAATACATAAAGACAAGACTCAGCTTTCAAATGAAAGACAGAATCTTTCAGGTGTAACTGAGGTTCTGAGCAGTGAACTGCTTATGATCAAGGGCTGTCAAGAGGACTGGTTTATATGTTTAGTCCATGGTTCCACAGAATTCAGGAACAAAACAGGTTTTCATATGCTCTCCCTCTTCATTATTGTCAAATGAAGAAACATTGTCCCAATTGTGTGAGTGAAAAACTGTCATACAAACACCACATGACACACTTCTATGTGTAGCACTTTACGTAAAGCAGTAAGATGGTAATTAGCAAGGTTTAAAGCAGAGCCAGGCATATAACTCCTACTGAAACCAGTGGGAATCAATCGCTTAACACACTTTTAAAACTAGTATTAAGCTCCTGTATACTTCTTGCACAAAACCTCTGGAGGACATCAAAGAGCTGAATCCTGACACCCAACATCTAGGCTCCTATCAACCTGCCACCAGGTAATTTATCCTTCTCCCTATAAGCCTGGAAAAGGCAAAGGATGATGAGTGCTGGATCATAGCATTGGCACCCAGTTGGACAGGGCTGACTCAGTGACTCCACACACATCAGTATGTCAGTACAAACCCTCAGCATTTCTTGGAATCCCAGGATGGTTTGGGTTGGAAAGGACCTTAAAGATCATCTAGTTCCAACCCCACTGTGCCACCAAACCAAAAACTCTAGAAAAGTTAAGCCTGGATATGTTAGCTTAGGGAGAAATTAATTTGAAAGTAGAAACCCCAGGAGTAGCCAAGATAGTGAATTTCTCAAGTAGTAAAATACTAGGATTCTTCTCTCCTTTCAATTGCTCAGTTTATTCCTACACTTCTTACAAAAGATGCAAGTGACCACACCACCACCTCCAGTACCTGAAAACAGCCTGAACAGGCAACTAGAGAGCACAGTGCTCGCCCTAAGCAGCTTCCAGAGCAAACAGCATTGTCCTCACTTAGGCATTCTGAAGCAGCCTGTGCTGTCATCAAAAAAAAAAAAACAACCCAAATCCTTTCATCTCTAATACTTTGCAAAAGCAAACTCAGCCCCACAATGGTTAACACATCCTGCAAACAAGCAGCTCCATTTGCCTTTGCAGCAAGCACAGGTACAGAGCTCCCATCCCCTCCCAGCCCTCTGCTCTCTGCTCCAGGTTTGTTTGCCAAGCAGTCACACAACTGACAGACCTCTGGGGCTCACATGGGTTTCATCCCGATGAGGTCAGACACTGTTCCTATCTCTCATCACCACCCCAGAGCCACTCACAGCCTCTCTCCTCTCCAAGGAGCTCTGCTGGCACCATCCTCCCTTCCAGGCTCTTTGGGGCATCTCACAGAGCCAGGAAGAGACAACACTAACCTTCAGGCACAAATCCTCTCTCCTGCCTCCCTTACATGTCCCTCAGTAAACAACAAAGCTTTCTCTCAGTACAAGCAACACTCTCATTTATGAACAGCAATATAAAGCAGCACAAACATACTTGAAGTAAATCTTTTTCGGAGTACAATATTTTGTTTGAGTTTGTTGTGTTTTTGGTTTTTTTTATCAGCTTTGAATTCAAGCCCAAACCAACACAGATTTCTGTTTGTAAAGTTTAGTTTTCTAGGACTGACAAATACTTGAAAGATTTGCCCAAGCCTAGTTACTATTTGTGTCTAAAATACTCTTTTTCTAGGAGAGCATGGAGGATGTGGAGGGAGAATGGATACAGGGGTGGAAAATGAAGATACACAGCAAATGCATGTCTACACTAACACTCCAGATCACACCTACCTGCACACCAACATATTGGCTCATTTCTGAAACAGTCATCAAATTTGCATGTCTGAAAGCAGATCAGAATTGGGGTGTCCTTTATAATGCAAACCCTCTCGCTGCAGGCTTGTAAAATCTTGGCAATCCAAGTGGTCCACAGATGTTAAATATTATTAGATCACTTCAGGGAAAGATCATGAAACACTGTTCTGTCATATTCACAGCTGCTGTTCCATGGAGTCTCAGACAAGTTCAGATTAGGAAGATGGGACACATTTTTTACAGTATATGGGTGATTAACCACTGCTGCAAACTGCAAAGGGAAGAGCTGGGTCTGCAATATCTTGATATTTGAGATGAAAAGTTTCCAAAAGATGTGGTGGCCAAAATATAAAGTAGGTTTGGTAGGAATTACAGTGCATTTCTTGGCTCTGAGTGAGAGAAAATAGGTGAAAATGAGTAGTTTGACTATCAAAAGATGCAGTTCTACCAGATGATCCTTCCTGTACGTAATTCCCATGACAATGTGAGTTTTAAGGACTATTCTTACACACAATTTTGCACAAACTTCTTCCCCTTAGAAATGTGAGGCCCTAGAGATATGACATAACATCTTCCCTACTACACATTACAAGGTTTTCCTAAGGTTGGTGACACCTCCTCCAGTGGACCCAAGAGAGCCTCCAGTTTTGAGAGAACTGACCCACCAAGAGCCACTTTTTCCAGTGAGCTTATGGATTTTATGAGAGACAATTTTAAGGTAATAACTTGAGATTTCAAGCCTACAGAGCCACAGGATGTTAAAATGATCTTATTTTAGATAACATAATTCTTTCATTCTTGACAAGCATTTTCTTATCACAGTATGATAAGCCACAGTCTGAGTTTGAACTATTGCTTTGTTTCAAGTAGAAGTGACTGCTATGGCTTGAGCATGAAAGCAAAGAGGATTCAATAAACTGGTTAATCTTTTCTGTCTCCTCTACAACAGTTCGAGTGTCCTGAGCTATAA
>NW_008657501.1:58277-66306 GCF_000695815.1 Acanthisitta chloris | reverse complement strand
GGAAAGAGAAGCATTTCAATCTCACAGCTCCTGATTCCACTGCCATCCAGACAAGAGTCTCATTTCCAGTCCACTCAGCCTTGAAGGTCTATATTTCTAACCCAGCCAGCTTTCCCAGCTGCCTTGAGAAAACCAAATCAAGGCAGAATCACAGAATAGTTTGGGTTGGAAGGAATCTTAAAGCTCATTTCATTCCACCCCCTGCCATGGGCAGGGACACCTTCCACTAGCCCAGGTTGCTCCAAGCCCCATCCAACCTGGCCTGGAACACTCCCAGGGTTGGAGCAGCCACAGCTTCTCTAGGCAACCTGTGCCAGTGTCTCACCACTCTCACAGGGAAGAATTTCTCCCTAACAGCTAATCTAAATTTCCCTTCCTTCAGCATAACAATAGGTTCAGAAGAACATGTCTGGCAACACAATCCCTGCAGAGGATCCCATAAAATTTGAAGATATAACACACATGAATGAAAAGATTTAGCTAGAGAGAAATATTTCAGGTTTATTTCAATAAATATTTCAGAACTTTGTTGTTATCAAGTCTAGAAAATGGTGGGTTTGCTTGGGAAGCAATGCTCTATTTTTGTTTCCTAGGAAAGAGATTTTGCACAATTACCTTCCCACTGAATCAGAAAAATCTTCCTCATACACAGCTAAACTATTCTGTTGCTTAGCAGTTCTCATCTCCGAATGAGAAAGTGTGTGAAGGGCCTTATCATGGTCTCCAAAGCAGAGTGCATTATTGCAGCATGTTTGCAGGAACAATAATCCCATCCTCACCAGCACCAAGCTTCACAGATCTGTGCAACTGGATGTTATCATGGCTCTTAAAGGATCTTTAGGCACTTTTTCTTACATTCCTCCTTTGCTTTCACAATAAGAAATTAATGTGTTACATACACAACAGTCCTTAAACCTTGACGCTACATTAAGCTTCACACGGAAGCACAAACATCCCTTAAGCCTCAGGCTCAAAGTCATTGTCATGCTCATGTTCTGGATGCAAATAATACCTTGAAGCCTTGATACAACTTACACACTCAAAACAAAGAAATTCTCTGTAGCAGTAAAGTTTCAGGTAATTAACCCCTTACTATTGGGACTATATATATGGGGTTTTTTCACCCCATAATCCCACAATAAAAAATATGCACAGTAAAAACTAGTTGGTCCAAGACAAATGGTCTTTGAGAAATGGGAGTGAGAATTTTTGTCAGTTATTTAATGATTAATTTCTATTTAGGTAAGATACATCAAAAGGTTTTCTAGGTACACAGCAAGAGAGAAGGAAGCACATCTGAAGGTCTTTTTATAGCCTCTACAGCTCTTTCTCACCACATCCTTCATTCCAGTTCAATCCAGCAGGACAGGGCTCACTGCATCCCAACAAACTGTGGAATATGTAATGATTCTGCCTCTTCCATTCCTTCCACATTGGTGATGCTGTATGATTTTGCAGCTCTAACAACCTTGTTTTCCTAAACTTTGAAACTAAATCTCAAACTATCACCATTTTCTGGCAGTTTTACTTTACCTTGGAGTAACAAGTTCTTTATTTTGTCACAAATCATTTAAATTGTATTGATACTCCTTTATGTAGTCTAAAGCTGTCTGATCTTTATCATCAGGACTCAAGTAACTTGTGTGTGTGTTTGACAGGATAAAGTGTTTTGCCTCTTAGAACACTCATCTCTAACCACTGCTCTGCTGGAGCCTACACTCAAATAGCAAAACTAATCAAAACCCCCCAAACGAATCAGTATCTGGAGGCCAGAACCTCCAACACAAGAGTCACAGCCAACAATAATTTGCAGTGCAATATGGTCCCCAAAAGTTACTACAATTTGAACTGAGATAAGAGAATCAGGTTTTACATTCGTTTAATCCCTTTAATACACAAATTCCAACCTGAAATCCACTCCAGAGTGCATGTCTGGAGAGGAGAAGGCACCAGACAGACCTTGTTGTAGCCTGTCAGTACCTTAAGGGAGGTTAATCAGCAGCTAGAGAGTGACTTTTTACAGGGATGGATAGTGATAGGACAAGAGGAAATGGTTTTAAACTAAAAGAGGAGATATTTAGATCAGAAGTGAGTGGAAATTGCTCCCTGGAAGGGTGCTGAGGCACTGGCACAGGTTGCCCAGAGCAGCTGTGGCTGCTCCATCCCTGGGAGTGTTCCAGGCCAGGTTGGATGGGGCTTGGAGCAACCTGGGCTAGTGGAAGGTGTCCCTGCCCATGGGAGAGGGGGTTGGAACAAATTGAGAGCTTTAAGGTCCCTTCCAACCCAAACCATTCCATGATGATGATCTGCACAAGCACATTCACTAATGCAGTGCATCCATGACCAGTGTTGGGGGTCAGAGTATAGGAGGAAGTGCAGTGGAAAATGTGACAATTATTTAATAGCATTTAAGTGGAAGAGTGAATCTTTCTGATTAAATTTAACAGAGAACAACTGATAATTTTGCTTTCAAGCCACACTTGCCAAACTTTCAGTCTTCACTTTTATATATAGATACTACACAAATTCACAAGACCCTGCAGAATATTATCCATCACAGCTTGACTTTATAAAGCATCTGAACAAGCAAGAGCAAGAAAAACATACAGACATCTCCTCCATGAATGCAGAAAGATGCCCAAAACTACAAATGGAATTGTCTTGCACCTAAATTTTAATTGGTACTTGTATTAAATAAAGGGATTATTTGCTTTCTACCTAAGATTTTATCAGTTCCCCTCAGGTTCTCACCTCTTCCTGAGCAGGACAGATTAGTTTAATGAGACTTTGAATGAATGCATAAAGATACAGAAAGTATTATCCCCTCTCCCAACCTTTCCCATGATTTATTAAATTGGAGCAAACAAAGGCTGCATCCTGCTACTGATTCAACAAAGGATTAGATGATATTATGGATAATGGAAAACCCTAAATCCATCAGATTGAAGTTCAATAAATAAATAAACAAATCCTAAGGCACGTTATCTCTCTGCACCTTTCTAGGCTGAAGTGGGAAAGAAAACATCCCTGAGAGTTACACCAGGACTTTCCTCTGGTGTTTTTCCTGTGCTTCTGTGATATATCCCACAACAGACATTCCTAGTAGAAATGGGACTGGGCAGACTGTTGGCACTCAATGGACCAGTTCCTGCCAATTCCAAATGCAATATGTGGGGTGTCAGAGAATTCCATTTACTTTTTCCCCCTTTACATGTCCCACTCCAACAAAAAAACCCACAACACCCAAGAGCCACTGAAGACATGACATGAAATAAATATATACTTCCCGTGCAAGTAGAGTGGTGTTTTATCTGATTTATAGATCCTGCTGCATCTCTTGCTGCACAAGCCAAAACTGTGTGAGTGATAAATTACAGGGATGCATGAAATTACAGACTACAAGGAATATGTTGTCAGAGATTCCAGATGAAGGTGCAATATGCAAAATGCATTCAAAACAGGCAGGAAAAGAAGCTCTCTTTGCATAGGACATTCCTAAATGTATGAATTTCCTTAGGCTGCTCGTTTGGGAGTTGGGAGGTTTTAGGGAGGGAGAGGAGGAGGAAGGGAAAGGGAATGAATACTTGCTCTAAGCTGCTACGCTGAACCTAGAGTTCAGACAAGCATGAGTAACATCTGAAGCAAAATTATCTCCTGGTATGCCTGAGCACACCTCTGATCCCTTTGCAGGGAGCAGGATCTTTATCCTAAATTAGACACACTGAAGAACTTCTCCTCTTGATCACCCCCAGCACCATGCAGAGATCTGTATCTTGCTGCTCTTGATCTGCAAGGGAAGTTGCCACTATGACATGGCCAATTACCCTCTCTTTCTTCCCCCACCTCCCACTCCTTCCAAAAGCCACACGCACCAAGTTAAAACTAAAAATCCCAGTGAGAGGCAGAGCATATTTGCCCAGCTCAGTCTTTGCCTTGGTGCTCCTACACAGCCTCTGCCCAGGCACTGATTTTCCTCTATGGCTTAAACCAGAAGCTGCCCATGTTCATGTTAGTCTGTCACACACGTACATATACCTGCCAGCAAATATGTGGCAAAAAAGTCATAACCTGAGGTCCTCCAAAGACTGAAGGAGCTATGCCATTAATATACGAGGGAAAGATCTCTGTGGACAACTGCTGCCAAGAACTGCTTCTTTCCTTACAGGGTACAGGCTGGAAGTTATCACAGAAGTTGTGCTACAGTACTATTCTGTCAGGCTGACAGGACAGAGAGAAGAAAAACTGTGCTATGATGCAAGAACAGGCACACAAAGCCCCTTGCAAGATCCAGAAGAGCAGGTTTATACCTTTAAGATCAAACCTATTCATTACTCCATCCTCCCTGTATAACATCTCCCTCTCGCTGACTGACACTCTCAAGGACAATTTCACCAGAGAGGTGGTGAGTTTCCCTCACTGTCACATCCAGCAGCCTAAGCAGGTATGACAGGTATTCTGTGAATGAGAAGTTACAGGATTCTGCCTGAGTTGCAATCTTTTCTTTGTAATCCAGTTCCTATAAAAAAAAATAAAAATCAGCCAATTCAAGCTGGTTTTCCCACCACAAGTGAAGGACCAAGGTGCCAGTGGCACCTAGCAAAAAAGAAAGACTTGGTTCAGGGGACTGAAATGAACTTTAAAAATAAGCATTGAGATGGCACTAGAGTGACATAGATGGATAGATAGATAATCAATCTCTCTAGGGATAGTCAATCTATCTGATAGATGGAGATATAGATATGTATGTATATGACTGTCTTGGAAATGCTGATATACACAAACCAAAAAGAAATTTTCTAAAGTTTCTACATGTAAAATGTGACTCAGCAAAAAAAGAAAAAAGAGAAGCCCTTCCTCACCTTTCAGAAGGTGACCCAAATCATCCCTACTCAAAGCAGCAGTGGTTGCTCCTCTAAGGTGAGCTGGTGCCATCAGTCTTGGTTCTGGCATTCATTCAGGGGCCAATGGACTGTGCACTCACTGCCTCCCTACCTAGGGACTGAGGAGCTCTGCACCTTGGTCCCTGCAGCAGGACACATCTAGAGTACAGCCCAGGGTTAGGCACTGCCAGCACTGCTCAAGCTGAACACTCTCCCAGGTCTGAGCAGGCTGGAGCTGCTGGAGTTGCTAATCTGCCTCTTTTCAAGAACACTGAACACGTTTAGAATTAAGCAGCAAAAAGCACCTAAGGATTATCCTTCTGTAAACACTCCAGAGCCTGTGCAGCCAGGCACTGACTGCAGATCCAGGTGTTTAGCTGGGAGCAGACTTTGGCTCAGGAACATCATTAGGAGAACGCTGCTGTGCTTTCCAGCTCATTTGGCCTGAGTGAGGGAGGCTGGTGAGCAATGCCCACGTCTGTCTCAGCTCAGTGAAAGGCTGTGCACATGTAGGGCTCTTCCAAGGCTGCCTTTGCTTTCCAGATTTGAAGGGGAACATTCCCCTGCTGGTGCTGACTGCCAAAGGCATACCTGGAGACCAAAAACCTGCCTTCTCCTCTGGGGCTCTGAGACTCTCAACCACCTTTCAAAGAGAGATGAAAAATCCACCTAATAAATATGGAAAGAAACACTCTCACAAAGCTATCAAGAAGTACAAGACTTAAAGAAAGTACAGGAGGGACCGAGGTAGATTTTCAACATTTTTTCCCATTTCTTTTTTCCATAATAATGACCAAAATTTACACAATACTAAAAAGTCTCACATGCAAATGCAAACATCACTATAATCCCTGTTAACAAAGCACACAGAGAAATTAAAGCAAGCTTAACTAAGCAGTGTTTGTGAATATTAATGAGCCTAAAAGCTAAATCCAAGCTTTAAAAATTAAAGTAAAAAGAGGATTGTTTTCAGACTAATTTGTATTTAAACTGGATGCTTTGCATGTGAAACGAGAGCAGAGAATGAACTATGTTGCCCTAGAAAAGCATTAAAATGAGTACAACAAAGTAAGATCTTTAAAAACTCTGAATACTTGGATCTGTTCACTTTTAAGCTGATGCACTGAGCTATGCTCAATGTCACTGGACAGTGGCTCATTCCAAATCTCCATATTACATTTGATTGCAGACATCAAAAGATTTTTTTTACTGTCACAGCACCCAAGAGAAATGGTTTTCCACCTGACATGTAAAAGCAATGCATTCACCACCCACAGAAGTTTAGGAGAACTGTGGAACAGCTTTCACATCTCACACAGGCAGTTCAAGCCTGATTTTGTGAACATTGAACACTCCTTGCATCAGACTGAATGCTTTGAAATCCTCCCAACTTCAGAGAGGAATAGAAAGCACAGCAAGGTGGGATTTACCCAAATCTCAGATGTTTATAACAGACACCCATATAATATCTGCTCTCTTTGCTGTTAGTGAAGAGAAACTGGCCCTTTTATTCTAAATGTCATGTCATCCTCATGGAGGTATCTGGGTGAGATCAATCATACTTGAGAACCACCTATTCCTCTCCACTGGCTCTAAAAGGAGCTGAGGATTCACTCACCTCAGTGCAGCTGTCAACAGAAGACATCTAGCAGTGAGATGGATCTCACCCTTCATGGTTCGCTAGCCAAACAAACCCCATCCATCCACTGAAATTTGACCACAACTTTGAGAGTTCCAGCTCAATTCTTAGAACAGCCTTTATTTTCCATGACCAACTCCCTTTGCCTGGCCATCCTGAACTGACTGAGCTCCATTAAGAGTCACAGACTGGTTTGAATTGGAAGGAACCTTAAAGATCACCCAGTTTCACCCCCTGCCATGGGCAGGGACACCTCCCACTAGCCCAGGTTGCTCCAAGCCCCATCCAACCTGGCCTGGAACACTGCCAGGGTTGGGGCAGCCACAGCTTCTCTGGGCAACCTGTGTCACTGTCTCAGCACCCTCAGAGGAAAGAATTTTTTTCCTAATATTTAATGTCTTCCTAATATCCAAATCTAACCCTGTCCTCTGTCAGCTTGAAGCCATTCTCCCTTTTCCTGTCACTACATGCTCTTGTAAATAGTCTCTTCAATACTGTTTGGGTTTGTCATTTGGATGTTGCCTTTTTTTTTCCCCAGTGGTGTTTTGGGGTTTGGTGGGTTTTTTTAAACAAAGGCTCTAACTCTCACCTGAATTTAGGTCATAACCACAGCAGTTTAAATGCTTCTCATTGACCTGAGTACCACCACAGAGGAGGACAGACTGAACCTCCTGATATCCTGAAAGAAATATCTGTCTGCTCTATTCTACAGTGTCCATGAGGCAAAATCCATTTGCTGTTTAATAGTAAGTGCAAAACAGACAACAGAGAACAAGATGAGAATTGTAGTAATCTGAAATAACTTAGGGTATTAAATGTGGTGGCTCTTTTTGCCAGATGCCAACATTAGACATCCTCAGGGGCACGCAAGTTCCCGAAGTGCAGAGAGCTTTCAGATTGAGGCATGACAACTCAGATCCTTTACCCATGAAGCACATCCAGAGTTTCACAGAAAAACTCAAAGCAGTCACCAGGCAGCCTCAGCTATTTTCTAACATCTTATAAAACACCCTCCAAGCCCAGAGGAAAAATTCCCTTTGCAAGGGCAAAGGGCCCACGTAGAGCCCTCCTGCTTTGCCTTCTTTCTGTTTCCATGGAGGGCACTAATCCTAAAATATCAACTACTGGGAAAATAAGTACAAAAATAACCTCAGGACAGTTGGCTTCTATGAACTCACCTATTCCTCCTCTCCCTGCCACTCTCTCCTCATCTCCCTGCAGCTCTCACAGGAGCTCAGGCAGCTGCAGCCTGTGTTACTCAGCTTACAGAGATCAATGGTTACTGGAGTTCAAACGGTTCATTAACTTCTTGTGCTTGGACCCTGGAGATAAGAATCCACTGTCTGGAACAGATTTGTGTAAAGGCAACAAAAGATAAATAAAATGACAAAATAATACATGATAAAGTGAGCAAAGCAGGATTTCCCTCCCCCCCCCTTTCTGCTAAAACCCTAAACAAAGATGAATTCCCACCTTCCCCTGCAGAAATGAACCTAGGGGAGAACTACAA
>NW_008657501.1:37307-58247 GCF_000695815.1 Acanthisitta chloris | reverse complement strand
TTCCTGCACAAATAGGCTAATAGTTTGGATCAGAGTCAGAATCACAGATGTGTATATGCTAAAACACAACTGCTAACATGTTTGGCAGCATGTGCAGCATTGGTATGAATAAGGCTTCTCTGCCAATTGGTCCCCAGTGCAACCCAAATATGCACAATAAAACACTCTCCAGGGTTGCTCAGGTTCTGTATTCCATGGGAAAGGAATGGGGTTTCCAAGCATCAGCTTTGTCAAAGCTTCATTGCCTCCCCCACCCAGTGACACAACATCCAGGTGCTCAAAGTCACATGTGCTCCAAGCCAGCTCATTTATTCCAGGCCTGACAAAAGCAGTGACATTTGCCAAAGTTTGATTCATCCTGGGCTGAAATCCCCATTCCCTGGAGGGAAATATTGCTGTCTAATGAGGAACAGTCACGCACAATTACGCTGTGAGGCAGCAAATGGCTGAGGATCTTGAGAAAGCTGATTTGTTAAACTAATTGCTGGAGGTAAGAACTTGGGGAATTGATGGCTCAAAATGCAATCTCCCTGTGTCCTAGGGGATGCTACAGAAGGATGCTTGGATCTGCCTTGAAAAAATGCACCTAATAAGGACTAGGTGAGAAGTAGCCTGAGCTATTGCATCTCTTTATCTATGAATTTCTTCAGAGAAAAAGGAGGATTATTTAAAATGTGCATTTGATAAGCTGCAGCAGGAGTTGCCTCCAGCCCTAAGAGCTGATCTCTGGCAGAACAGCACACCTCTCCCCAACTAGCAGCTCCCCTCTGCCTCTCAGGCTGTGTTCAGCCCAGCCTAGGGATCACAAGCAAGAAAACACCTGTGCTAGGGTGAAGCTTTAGCCCAGGGTTGTAGGGTTACAGGTTACCTTCTGGAGCAGCATCGTACCTGCCTCTCTTGCTCTACAAAGCCAGAGCAGCTTTCTGCTCCTGCTGTTGCTGCAGGGGCCCAGCTGCAGCTCCTAATGCACATCATTATTCCTTGCCAGGGTCATTTAGCACAAAGTTAGGACAAAGCAGAGAAACAGCCATGCATATCTGTATTCCATAAAGTCTGGAATATAATGGTGTATCACTGAGCAGGATGTGCAGCATCTCTGCTTTGAAGGACAGTTCTCCTTCCCCCAGGTACTCTCTCTTGCATCTCCCCCCTGTTCCTCCTCCACATTCAAAAACATCAACACATGCCAGTGAGGAACTTTCTAGGCCCTGAACTAAAACTATCTGGGTCTCATTTTAGTCTTACAGAGCTTCTGAACTTTTTGCTTTACACCCATTAAGAGGGATTTCAGTTCAAGAGCACCTTTCAGGGGAGGAAAGAAAAAAAGTAGAGAAAGAGAAAGGGAACAAGAAACCCCCTCAGCAAAGCCAGTAGCATAGAGTTCTGTAATTGATCCAGGAGGGAGATGAAACCATAATTAATTCATTCGGGAGATGGGGATGTCTCACATACTTTTTTGGGAAGAGGAGGGAGTACCTGGTTGCGTTCACTCTACAAACAAGCAAAAGCTAATTGCCTCAGAGTGCCAGCAAAATTTACCCAGGGAATACATCCTCTTATCTAATGCCACCTGCAGCAGGACTGTGCTGCTCTGAATTACAGCCAAGATCAAAGAGCACCTGTGCATAGCAAGATTTCAGTTCCTCCTCCCCTCTCTTTGCTCCACCACACAAGTTTGTATTTCGGATCACTGTCAGCTAAATTGTTACTTTTAATTACACTTCTCACCTTCCTGCTCACACATGACAGCAATGAAAGCTCAACATATCCGTCATGGTTTGGAGCAGCAGGAAGTGTGACAGGTGGGAAGAGGCAGCTCCTTGCAGGATCAGCTCCCTGCAAAGGGGCTGCTGCCAGGTAGCTTCTCTGTCAGTGTACAGCCCAACATCTGCAATTCATGCACTCACTGATTCCCACTTGCTACTGCTAATAAGGGGCAGGTTAAATGTAGAACAGCATTAATTAGTTATAAATTGAAATTCATTAACATAATAATGAAAGGATGCCTGAATATAAAGTTTGCTTCTTTTGCATTGCTATTTACAAAAGCTAGATTAGCAAGGTAATTTGTGTTAGATTTTTACTACAAATCCAGGAGGAATTCAGAACACAGCATGAGGAGAAAGTTACTCAGAGGCATTAATGACTAGACCACAGCAAACCTTCCAGGAGGATGGAAGCAACTCTGAGAATCAAATGTCATGAAGCAAGAAGTGTATAATACTGTGTATCGTGTCTGTTAGGCATGTGTTCAACAGTGCTTGCTCTGACCCTCTTTCATTGATTTAAAGCACAGCTGTGCTGTTGGGAGCTGGATGTGCACAGCAGCTGGCAGAGTGCTGCCTTCAGGCAGCAGCAGCAGTGGAGAAGCACTGATAGGAGTTCCAGTTTGCAGGACCTTGAGTGCCTTCTTGAGCAGCTCAGCTCACACCAAAACCCGTGCTGAAGCACTGGCTGGCAGCAATGACCACTCTTCAGAGCCTCATCTCTAATTGTGCCTCTGTAGGTATCTATTTACTGGAAGTTATAACAGAGAAATAGCTCCAAACTATCAGCTGCAAAACAGCAGAGAGCACCACACAGAGACCCTACCCTGTGCCTTGGAGGACAGCCTGCATTCTCCACATTTCTGGTTGTTTTGAGATAAAGAAACTCTTTGGAAGTTGATCAGTGCTATGTTAGTTACAGCCAACTGTAAGTTAGTTTAACACAGAATCAATCAGATTGGAAAAAACCTCTGAGATCATCAAGTCCAACCTATGACCTAACATCACCTTGTCAACTAGACCATGGTGCCAAGTGCTGGGTTCAGTCTTTCCTGAAAGACCTTCAGGGACAGTGACTCCACCACCTCCCTGGGCAGCCTGTTCTAGAAACTAAACACACTTCCAGTCTCCATGACTGGCTGGGAATCAGCAGTTTCCATTAAAGCATATTGAGCTCACTCATCACCCTCCCCTCTATTAAGCTTTGCACAACCCACAGCACCTTTTACTCCAGCACAGTAGTGGGTGGCAGCAGTGGCCAAGAGGCTAACCCAACATTTCCAGCAGTGGCACTGAGCACAGCAGGGCTACAACCAACCCCCAAGTGTTCCCTGTGTCCTGCTGCCTCAGCACTGGGCATCCCAGTCCCCAGCCTGCCCTGACAGAGCCCACACAGCAGCTGTGTGCTGCTCACAGACGAGGCAGATGACAGTGTCTAATCCAGGAAGATTAAGTTACGATAGCAACAGCTGAAATCTACCCACAAAAATGTGTTTATCAGAGTCCATGTAGAGAAAAGGCTAACAATGCAGGCAGAAGAGAGGCAAACAAGGCATAGGGGAGAAGCAACTGTTGTTATAGATGTTTAGACTTGCTCTCAGATCCAAGAGTCTGAAGAAGTATTTGCTCTACACTAGGAATCCACTGCAAGTCAGTCACAGGCTGCTTAAGGCTTTTCATTCAGCACAGTAATGAAACACTGTGAACCAGACACCTTGGTACTGGCAGAAAACAGGTAAAGGTCACTCAGGACACAAACAGGGCATGAGATCTGCAGTGAAGTTTTTAAAAGATCAATCTTTGGCTTATCATAGAATTATGAAATCATTCAGGTTAGAAAAGACCTTTAAAGAGCATCAAGTCCAACCGCTTTTCTTGGTTCAGCTGGAAGTTTATGGACCAGCAGATTTCCTTACTAATATATCCACTTTATTTGACAAGGGAGCAAGTTTGGTGTTTTACATGGAACAAAGGAATGACTTTAGTAAGGCCAAGGAGGGGGAAAAGGTTTTAATCTGTGCTTATCTGATCAGGGAAGATACACTTCTTGCAGGCAATATGTAGATACAAGTCAGCAGTGGCACAAATAACACACTGTGTAAAGCAAGTGTAACTTCCCATCGACTCCATGAGAGGCCTTTTAGTCCTGTAAGTGGAAGTTTATACATTCTTCATTCATTTTCCATCCCTAGTGGGTTTTGTATTAAATTAAGTGTTTATACAGTGCTTTGAAGATGTAAAGTACCGAAAGTGGCAAATACTTTCACTAGATATCAAAGAGCTACAGCTCCTAGAGACTAAGTGGATCCATCAGCTGAAATAATTGGTTGCATCTAACACTGTGACAAAGTAGAATGGTATAAATGTCATTTTTTTTCTTATATCAAAAGGCAGGAAAATACAGAATCACATTCAAGATTTGCACTTGGAGGAAGCAGATGATGACAGGATTATTTTATCCAAAGGATTACTTTGTTGTTGGGAGGAGCACTGCCTTTCTCTCAAGGACCAAGTGTTGGACACAGTTACAAATAAGGACTATAGATGACAAATAACTGCTACCTCTCCCTCTCACTAGAACCCCAAGCTCTTTTAACACCCCAGTCTTTTGATGCTCAATTCCTTCCCATCCAACATAGGAGTGTTATATCCACCCAAATTCATTTTTCCTTCATCTCCAATTTTCAATATCACCTTTCCAAATCCACAGCCAATGTCACATGTTAATGAAATAACCCTCCAGAGAACGAAAGCTGCAAACAGGAACATCTTTATCAAATCCAATTTTAGTTTAAGGAAAATTTCTCTCAAGAGAAAAGCTGTGGCTTAATGGCTCCCAATTTAGCTCACTGGTGTCTCCTCACCACTCTAAAAGCTTCTAGACAGTCTGCATAAGCATATGGATTTCATAATGCCCATGTTGGCTATTAAAAGGGAAGTTCAAGTAGAATATAGAGCAGGCATGTCCTATGTCTCAGACTTGATTTTCACGAGGGCAGGTGGTGAGATGCTGGTGAGGGAGCAGACTCAATTCCCATTCAGCACGTGACAGTGCCCTCAAAGAAGCACGGGGTTGTATTGGGCTGCTCTTGAGTGGAATTCAGAGCTCAGCAATTGCTGGAAAGAGCAGTGCCTGGCCTAGTCCTCTTCTGGATAATCCAAGAAAAAAAATTACAGACTGAAAATTGGAACATGGAGCTACCTATGTTTTTCAGTCAGGTTGGGAAAGACCTACAAGATCAAATCCAACCTGGGGCTCATCACCACCTTGTCAACTAGACCAGGGCACTGAGTATCACATCCAGTTGTTTCCTGAACACCTCCAGGGATGGTGACTCCACCACCTCCCTGGGCAGCTCTTCTAACATTTAACCACCTTTTCTGTGAAGAAATTCCTCCTGATGCCCCAACAGCAGTGACTTGCCTCATCCTTTTCCAAATAATCCATGGGAAAAAAATTGCAAACTGAAAATTGCAAACAGAAGCTTCATGGGGTACACTGCAGCTGTATTTCCATCTCACACAACATCCAAGCTACACATACAGCTCAATTCAGGCTTCAGGGTTCACTCAGCCCACAACCTCCTCCCTGAGACTGATGATTCCTGCTCACTCGTACGACACAGCCACTTGTTTGCATTAGGTTTCCATACACAAGGAAAAATGCCTTTCTCATTGCTTGAGCTGGCTTTCGTTTCACCTGAAGGAAAAGCAGCAACAAAAAGTCATCTGAAACTCCCTGGCCAGAGCTTTAATAGACTTTCACCTGCTGCGTGGCAGGCACAGAAGGCAACCCCAGGCACAAACTTCCATGAGGTTACAGAAGCATAATGTGTCTGTGACTGAGCACAGCTATCCATCTGTAGGAGCAGCAACAAGAGGAAATTAAGGTGAAAAAGCAAAAAACTCAAACATATATAGAGGTAAAACCACAGGTCAGCACTGAACGGAGTGCAAGGCAGAACAGCACTGCACTAAACAGGTGTGTTTATTTTTAAATGAAGATATAGGAGCCAATAAATCATTTCCACATAGGCCAGGAGAGAGCTGCAGATGGCAGGGATTTTCAGAGGTTACCTAGGATCAAAACAGCAACTAGAATTTAAATGCCAAAAGCCCTTCCCTTCACTCAGGGTGATGCAGCACATGGAGCAGCTGTGGCAGCAGGAGTGCAGGCAGCATGATTTTAATTTACATTCTTTATGATCCATAGCAGTCACTTTGGACAGACACAGCTAATTGGCATTTTTTTCTAACCTTCCCAATAAAAGCTTCATCCCCAACTTCATTCTACCCACTAAGAGCAGCATCACAAGTCAGAGGCAGAGCAGAGAGCAAGAGAGCATCACCATATCACTGTATCTATCATTTTATCCATCTCTCTGCTGATCTCAGACAAAGTCCTGTTAACTCAGGGGCTCTGAGGAAGTTCTGCCTGGGCCAAGTTTTCCCATCCACCTTGCATTAACTGCAGGAAGTAGAATGGGTATTCAGTGCCATGAATACTGTATCAGCTGCCAAAATGCCCAGACAGCAATCTCCTGCCACACAGACCTTCCTCTGCTGCTCACTGCCCAAAGTCAGCCCCAAAATATTGGGGAAATAATTGGGTTTAAAATCTGTTACACAATACTACTAGAAACATCGAAAGAAAATTAATTTCTACCTGTTACTTGCTAAATACTATTTTTTCTTATTAACTAAAAGCAATTAAGAGTGGGAGATTTCTAACAAGCAAAGTTCAGCTCCAGTTGGGATGAAGCTGGCACCAGTACTGCTCCAGGCTTACATGGGAGAATGAAAACTAAAACCACATCATATACATTATAAATTCCACCCTAAACTGACAAGCTTAAAGAAAACAAGATGAAATCTGATTTTGCACAATGCAATCTTTTCTGTTTCTATGATAGGAGCAAATGTCTGCAGAAAGATCAGTGCATTAAGCACTATTGAGAGTTAAGTACTGTTACTTGCACTTCACAAATGAAGAAAGAAGTGATTTATTTGCCCAAAAGTCATAAGACAGACAAGGACTCAACTGAATCCACAGCCCACAGCCGCTCCATCTGTCTGCTAACAGCAACACTCTCCCAGGCTACTGCCAGTGGAAGGATAACAAATCTAGATTTTGTGTTTTTTGGTCTTGCTACATTTTCAAAGAGGAAATGGATCTATATTGGAAAACCCTCACATTGACAGTTTGCTCTGAGACCCAAATTTGATGAAGAATTTCTCATTTGGATAAACCAAAACCATTCTTACCTTAATTTAATATTTCTCTGTAATGAACAAAAGAATCAAAGACACTGGAGATTTTTGCCAGGCTGTACTAGAAGTTGAATTCAATGCAAAATTTCTGGGTCAGAATAAAATTCAAACATGAAAATATTACTCCACAACCCAAATCAGAAGAAGGAGTTGAATTTCTTTTAACCTCTAAAATAGGACTTGTCAGACTGTTTTGATAGTCTTTTGAATCAAAATGACACATTTTGATATTTCTGAAACACTTCTTCCAGTTCTCAAAGCTGCAAGTCAGCTTAATATTAAACATTTTCCTACTGCAACACTGAGCTCACATACATCTCCTCCCAGGCTGGCAGGAGCAGCTCTGTGTGGAGGCCTCGTTCCAGCACTGGTGATCGTCAGAAGTCGAAATGTTACTGCAGGAGATGAAGCTCAAGCCTTTTATCTCTAAGCTGAGCTCTCAGCAGCATCACAGCTCCCAGGCAGGGAGGAGTTCAGAGCAAAATAAAGCCACAGACAATTTCTCCAATTCAAAAGGAAAACACTGGAAGACAAGTTCAGACACTTTGGCCCAAACACCAATATTTTGGTACACACCATGAGAAAAGCATCCTCTGTTTTCTTTAAAGGGGAAGAGGGAAGTGTTGCTTGTTTTTCTGCGAGACTCTTGGGCTTAAACATCCATAGAGAAATTGACTTTGACAATATCACACTTTCTACCATAACAGAATCATAATTATCGTTTCCCAAACAGTTTTTATTTAAAACTGTAAATTAATTCATATTTTAACAGTTCATTGCAACTTCTTTTCCCCTCAGTGTTCCCTTAAGGCTGAGTACTGGTTGATGGGCCACAAGCACCCCCTGCAATTAATTCCAATTGTCATCAATCTTCCAATTGCCTTTTTTTTTGTCTCTTCTAAAGCAGCCAACAAAAACATCTGAGGAAGCTACAAACACCAACAAGCAATGCCAGAACAGAGAAATAAGGTTTTAAAATTCAGCAGGCAAAGATATTCATGTAATGTCTGGGAGATCTGCTTTTATTCAGCAGTCCCATTGTATCAGGAGGAAAGATCAAACCCAATTCAATAGAGAGAGGAAGCTTCCAGAATGAATCTTAAGTCCTGCTGCCATTGAGGTTTGGTACTCAGCATAGTGCTATGGGATTGCAAAGAGGTCTTGCAGCAACTTGGGCCATTAACTACCATTGTCTTCTCCCTTTCTTTCAAAAGAAAGATCCCAAACCAGTATTTTACCTTTTCTATTAACATTTCATAGTGCCACAGTTAGAAGTCGGGGAAAGAAAAGCACAATACAGATATCACCTTTTCTTCTTTACAGCAGTTAAAGCAGGTGATGTTAAAGATCATCAGATGCAGTGACGTTTCTAAGGGTCAGAGAAAATCATGGGGCTGGGAGCAAATGCTTTGGGCTTCACCAAGGGGAAGCAGCACTAGACAGACATCTTTCCACCTCCTCTTTGCAACACCCCATCCTTTGTTCACACTGATCAGCTTGGCAATAAGCAAAGCAGTTACTACCATCGACTAGAAAACAGATTGGCAAGATAGGCAAACCTCGAGGACAAGTCCTGTGAGGAGTGGCTGAGGGAGATGAGGGTGTTCAGCCTGGAGAAGAGGAGGCTCAGGGGAGACCTTATCACCCTCTACAACTCCCTGACAGGAGGTTGGAGTCAGGTGGGGGTTGGTCTCTTCTCCCAGGCAACCAGCAGCAGGACAAGAGGGCACAGACTCAAGCTCTGCCAGGGGAGGTTTAGGTTGGATGTTAGGAAGAGATTTTTTACAGAGAGAGTGCTCAGGCATTGGAATGTGCTGCCCAGGGAGGTGGTGGATTCACCATCCCTGGAGGTTTTGAAGCTGAGACTGGATGTGGCACTTAGTGCCATGGTCTAGTAACCACAGTAGGGTTGGCCTTGGTGATCTTGGAGGTCTCTTCCAACCCAGCTGATTCTATGAAAAAGACCATTTTGATTGAATGAATGAACACAAAATAGACCAGTGCCAGTCAGTTTTGCTCAAAAATCCAAGTCTTCTTGGAGGTCATGTCTCAGTTCATACACTGAGTTCATACTTGAGATGCCAGTTGCTGTTGACAACAGTCATTGGCCAAAGCTGGAGAAAACTTTGTCAATACAAATACTTGAGATGCTTCCTGCAAAGCAGCAATGGGAATCAATCTTCAGGTCTTTACACTGCTTCTCTACAGCAGCAAAAACACTGCAAATGATCCATGACTAATTCTGCCAAGTAAATGAAGAGAGAATTAAATCTATCCTGTTCTTATTTAACACTTAGAGGCCAATCCATCGTTCGGTTGCCTTTGTGTAAACACTAGTCCCCTGTCAGGGGAGTGAGGGGCAGAGAGTGCTCTCATACAGCTCCAAAAGCCAAGTGTCCACCCATGAGCAGCCACATGCAGTGGTGAGGATGGAGACAAGCAGCCAGAAGCCCCTTGGGCTGTGGCCCCATTTCCTTCCAACCTACCACTCCAAGCTCCTCTCATACTCCTCATTTCTTCCTTAATTACTACAAGTAATTTTATTAATATACTTTGCAGCACCATTAACTATTACCTGAGGCTTAACGGTAAAAATTATGAGACAATATAATCTTAATGGTATTAATTAATACTACCATGACTTTAGAGTTTCACAGGTTTGACCACAGCAGCATGTAAAGTGTGGTTTGCGGGATTTTTTTGATGGGTGGGCTTGGTTTTGTAGTTGTTTAAGAAAGGTCTCTAAGGAGAAAAAAATGGAAAGTATAAAAGCAAGGAAATGTATTAAAATCAGAATAACTCTCCAAAGCATCATCACTATGAAAAATGGCAGTTTGTCCAAGACACTCTTATGCTTTGGTCAGTGAGTCCATCAATAGAGAGACACAGGAGCCACTGGAAAGGCAGCACTAAAGTCCCATTGGTTTGGATTTTGCCTCCCTCCTTTCTTGTTCTAAGCACTGCAGCAATCACCAGGATATTTCTTGCCATCTCTTCAGTGGCCAAAGGTCAGTGACCACTGATGGGACAGGGATGGTAAAAGGCTTCAGGAGCTGCAAAACTGGACATGACATCAGCCACAAAACAGAGGGTGGGAGACCAAAACAGAGAGAGAGACTTTATTCCCTCCATGACACATTTAATATTTAATCCTCACAGCACATCCTGTCAGAACAGAAAGGCTAAAACTCTGTGTCCTCACCAGAATGTTCAAATGTATGACTTTCCTGACTAAACTGTCAAAAAATCTGGCACCAGAAGTTCACACTGGGGATTTCTATTTCTGGATTTCTCCTCCTTTCTCTCTCTCAGTTGAACAGGGAGTTTACAAAAAAAAAAAAAAAAGTAAATTTGCTTTCTTCCCAACTCTCAGAATTCAATAGCTCATCAATCACAGAGAAACACACAAACTGTAGGTATTGCTGGTGTGATTTCCAGGGGCACTGAGCAAACAGCTCCAGTTCCAGCTCTGAGGATCTACAGCTGCTCAGCACCACTGAGAAAATCGTTCTGGTAACAGTAACTAAGTACAGCAGTCAAACTGCTCAATAGAGGTTATTAATTATATTGTCAGCTGCAGACTGATATATTTACTCTGCAGCGATACTGTAATTATCAAGAAAGTGCCCTGCCTTTGCCTCTAAGTGCTGTGTGCAGTAATTAATTTCCCTCTGCATATAGATGTTCGATCATGGTATGCAAATCACAAGGTATTTGATGCTTATATTTAAAAATATATATCCACTGTCACACTCTTGAAAGCATCTTAAAACAACATTAAAAAGTTATGTGAACACAGAAATGCAATGTCCTTGTTCTATGTCTTTGAACTAAGCTTTAGGAAAAACATCTGGAAATGCAGCCTTGGTTTTCCAATGATTTTATTCCCAATAAATCCTCAGTGCAGCCAAAAGGCTCAAAAGTCATAGCTCAAGAGCATCAAAAGCCAAGTATTAAGTCATCACAGGAAGGTTCTGGTTCTCTTGGGACACTCCTGTGCTCCCCACAGCCCCATGGGCACCCACGTACAGGATGATGCAGCTTCTGCCAGAGCTACACAGAGACTGGGACAGAGCAGAAAGGAGTCTCACAGTGAGAAAATATCCTGTGGCACAGTCCTTGAAACAAAGAGTTTAATCCCACACCAAGCAGCATAGGCTCAACTCAGAATTTGCCTTCAAAGAGCCATTTTCCTACTTTCCTGCAGGAGATTAGCTCCTTGGCTTTACCATTCCTCAGTATATATCAAAAACTACAGGTTTATGGAAAATAGTCATAACTGGGAGCCAAAGCAGCTCTATACATGGAGGGGAACATGAATACACCATTATCTGGAAATGGAAAACTACTCACTTTAAGCATAACCTAAGTCTCTGCCATCTCCCAGGCAGCCTAACCCTGAACACCACAATGTTTTCCTCAGTTGTATGTCTTGATCTTAGCCCTGGTGATCAGCAATAGAGATATTTCAAAGGTGATTTCTCAGCTTAGTTGTGATGTAAACAGTAGGTTAAGGGAAAAAAAACCCCAACAAATTAAGTGAGGCATTGAAATATTGCACAGTAGCATCACACCCAGGGGCCAGCACTGTCCCTGTGCCCAAAAACACCCTGTCAGGCTCCCCAAAAAGTGCTTGAGCATTGCTTTGTGGTCATTTCTGGTAAGAGGAAACCTACATCCTGACCTCAGGGTCACAATGACTTGATACCAGGATCCATTGCTGCAGCAGCACTTAATTACAGTGAAATTATTCCCAAAACGTTAAATGAAGCATAAATACACTATTTTCTTACATTCTAAACTCTTAAAAAGAGTTCCACATTTGAAGTTTCAGGCTGAAGAATGTTGTAATCATCACATCAAGTGCTTATCTTTGACTTTCACCTCATATGTCTCACTCTGGAGTCAATCTTGATCTGCCAGAAAGACTCTTGTAATTTTGTCTTAATAAAGGCTGCAGGAAACTTCCATTGGGGATTTATTCAACTGGAAAAGAAATTTATTTTTCAGGGAATAAAAAGGAAAAATATATAACTTTCTTTTTTTAACAACATACAGCTTAATTGGAAATACAGAATAGATTAGGACAAAAAAGCCCAGGGATGTCTAAGGCAATAAGTCTTTAGCAGCTTTGCATACTTGAGTATGAAGCAGAGGCAAATCAACTGATAATCTTCTGTACTAAATTTATACAGGAGACAGAATATGCTCTAGAGCATTTATTCCTTTCAAGGCATAAAAGGTAGCATTTTACTTGACCAATATTATTTTTTATTTAAATAATCATGATTAGCCATCTCCAGACTTTGTAGCCTTTTTGTGGTGATTTACAGAGTGTTTCTGCTCTAAGTGCTGTACAACGCTCCCAAGGTCTAAAGAAGTTAATGGTGTGCTGGAAATGCTTGATAAAGAATTTTTACTGTCTTTGCCATTTGACAAAAATCAGGTAATAAGCATAATAAAAGAGATGTATGAGACATTAATACTATGAAAGCTTTTCTAAATCTTTCTGTCCATCCTCCTTGCTCTTGTTCTCCATGGGACAAGAGATTGCTCTGGCTTTGAAAATAAAGCTCAAATTATCTTGTGTGAACCACTCTCCTAGAAATGCCATCTATTAATAAAAAACAACCAAAAATATCCCACTGCAGCACACAAGGACTGTAGCCTCACCTTTTCTGTACTAAAGATCATAAAACCACTCTTAAAGTGAGATATTTTCCTATGAATACAGGCTGAGAGAGTTGGGGCTGTTCAGCCTGGAGAAGAGAAGGTTGTGTGGAGACCTCAGAGCAACCTGTCAGGAGCTGAAGGGGCTCCAGGGAAGCTGCAGAGGGAAACTTTGGTAGGAACTGCAGGGACAGGACAAGAAGCAATGGGGAGAAACTGAAAGAGGGAAATTTAGGTTAGATATTAGGAAAAAGTTTTTTCCTGTGAGGGTGGTGAGACACTGGCACAGGTTGCCCAGGGAGGCTGTGGCTGCCCCAACCCTGGCAGTGTTCACAGCCAGGTTGGATGAAGCCTTGAGCAACCTGCTCTGGTGGGAGGTGTCCCTGCCCAGGGCAGGGGGTTGGGGCTGGATGATCTCTAAGGTCCATTCCAACCTCTGATACTGTGATATTCCCTGCAAGACTCTGGCACCCAACTTCCCGAGCTACCCAGCAGCCAAGAAGCTGCTTCCAGAAAAGGACCATTTGTCCATCCACCCTTGTCTCATTAAACCTTCTTACAAAGTGTTTCCAACCCAAACCTTACAAAATAACTTTTGGAAGAAACTGCAATGGGCTCCAGACCAATGCAGCAGCTGTGCAGGTCAACACTCCCACATGGGCCACCCCATGGTAACCAACACAATCACTCCAAGAAAGGGAAGGCAAATATAAGGAAAAAGAGTAATTACTATTTACAGAGAGATCATTAATATTACAGACTTATCCTCTTGTGACAGCATTGATGGGGATTGAACCAGAGCAGAAATGGAAGTCTTAAAATCTGAGCCCAAGACTCAAGTGAAAAAGCTGCGACACACTTGCCTGCTTTGTGACAGGCTGACCTGGGCTTATGTTTCCCCTTTTGAAGAACTCCCCTGTTGAATTTTCCTCAGAATGGCTTTGCTTTGCACTAAGATGTATTCAGACACACAAGTCCCTTTGATGTGTCAGGATCCACTGAACATTAATAAACCGATTACAGTGGAGAAAGCTCTTTATAAATTCCCCTCAGACAGCACGATTTGCTTGCTCAGAAATATTTACTTCCACTCAAACCAATGCTTCGACCAGGAGCTCTCTTGGTGTATCTGGGAAAACCCAGTCCGTCTAGGACTCTGTTGAGTGACTGCAGAATGCCTCTGTCTCCTTTCCTCCTCTGGCTTGGTGATCCCACCAGGAAGGATTCCTGGCCACATGGTGACAGTTTTGGAATACATCACTTCCAAAGTAACCCAAGGGCAAAGCCATGGTGCCCTGTCACCAGCATTCCCCAGGGTCATGAAGGTCATACCCTGCTTGTCCTTACAGCAACTCCCAACATTTGCCATTTCCTCTGCTCCCTCCCCTTTTGGCAGAGCCACTCGCCTTTTTTTGTTCCACATTTCCAATTTGCTGGGTGATGCTAAATTGAAAAGCTGATGCTAGATTTGCTTTTGTCACAAGGTTACTATAGACCTTGACTTTTCTCACTAAGGAAAATGACTTTATGTCATCCCTTAGTGGATGTTTATTATGGAGACTTCATAGTGCCTCCCAGTATGGATGTCTTTGATTTTGAAAGAAAATCAAAACAGGCACTTGTAGTGTTCTGGGAATGAGGGCAGTGGTGAGGAGGCAGAGAAGGACTACATCATTAACTTACTTTGGCTATAAACTCAGCAGAGTCCAATCTCAGCATTATTACAGTCTGTTTCAATTTTAAAGTTCAAATTTAAAAGGATATGAGATTAACCATTCACAGGCTACAGTCTCTGCTAGGAGCTCCTCTGTCATGGTTCCATAATTTCCCTGGGTATAAAACCAGTGACTGCACAAGTCAGCTAAGAAAAATATATCACCTACACTTCCCTGTTTGCTAATTCTTCTTCAACTCAAGTGAAGCACAAGAGATGTACAACAGCACAACTGCACATGCCTCAAACTGCCAAGTTATCAGAGAAAATTTTTTGAGCTTCTCCTTGCAAGCTCTCCTTGCTTTCAAAGCTTCCCTCCTTGTTTCTCCCTCTTCCCAACTTATTCTCAATATCTCTTCCCATTCTCATTTTAGTTTCCACTAGAAATAAACTAAATAAGCTCCTCCACAACAATCCTGGCATTCAGCAATGACAAAGCAATCCTACAGCATAGCACCCCTAAGCCCAAACTGGTGAAACACTCCCCTTACCCAAGGGCACAGAAACACATCACCAGGTTCTTTACAGACAGAGAAATAGCCATTAAAGCACAGGTTTCAACACTGTCACTGGTTTAGCAGTGTTTAACACGTAGGAAATGTATTTATACACTGAAGTGTGTTGGTTTTGGTTGGGGTAGAGTGAATTTTCTTCACAGTGGCTAGTACAGGGCCATGTTTCAGATTTCTGCTGAACACAGGGTTGATAATACAGATGTTTTTGTTATTGCTGAGCAGAGTTTACACAGAGCCAAGGTCTTTGCTGCTACTCATACTGTCATGCTGGCAAAGAGGCTAGGGGTGCATGGGAGGCTGGGAGGAAACACAGCCAGGACAGGTGATTCCAACCATCCAAAGGGATATTCCATACCATATGATATCATGCTCAGTACATTAAATTAGGGAAGGAGGAAGAAGGGGGGCACATTTGGAGCGATGACATTTATCTTCCCAAGTAACCACTGAGTGTGATGGAGCCCTGCTCTCCTGGGAATAGCTGAACACCTCCTGCCCATGGAAAGGGAGAAATGAATTTCTTCTTGGCTTTGTTTGTGTGCACAGCTTTTGATTTCCCTATTAAACTATCTTCATACCAACATACAGGTCTTTCTCACTTCTACCCTTCCAGCTTGCTGCCCCATCCCACTGGTGGGGAGTGAGCAAGTTGCTGTGTGGGGCTTGGCTCTTACCTGGGGTTAAACCATGACAAGAAACAAAAGGGATTTTTATGGCTTAAAGAGAGCACCTGCTCTCTTTATTAGCACACAAGGTAAACTCACTTTTTCTGAAGTAGAAAATCTCCTTTGAGTAATTTAGCTGCTTTGCAGTGATGATCACACAGATATGTGACTGCACACACTGCATGCAAAGAGAAATTCCAATAGTACTTGCTGCAGAGAGCAATGCTGAAGGAGCTTAGGGTTTTTGAGTCTACACATAAATAAATAAAAGATTAACTCCAACTTTAAACAAGAGATTAAAAGTACATTCTACACCATTACCATAACATTCACAAATCTATAATGGGATAAAACAGATTATAATTACTTGATTATGTTCATAGTTTTAAATGAAAGAGGAATTTGATGCTAGATAACAAAAAGCAAGGCTATGAAATTTTAAGGCAAGAGAAAGGGAAACAAATCCCTGCCAAACGGTTATAAGCAAACACAATGTACTCTTAAACCTTCATAGTGCAAACACTGTGTCTAACCAGGATGGGAATATTTACCCCAAGCACATCATAGCACATGAAAACTGCACACACAATCCCCAGGACACAGCATGAAGCCCCCAGGAACCCCCAGCTGCATGCAGGGGGCTGACAGGAGCCCCCCAGTATCTCTGGCAGCCCTGGGAGTCTTTCCTGTGGCACCACACTACTGCCAGTGCTCCTCCACAACAATCCTGGCATTCAGCAGCTGGAGCTGCAAACACAGCCTGCCTGTGCAGGCAGCACAGAGGGGAACACTGGGGCTCTCATGCTCCCTCACATCCCACTTCATATGGATGCAGCACCCAGCTCCGAGCCAGACAACTGCAGACGACAACATCTGCATGCTGCAGTTTTTTTGAGGTCACCATTGCTTTTCATTTCCTGAATCCACTGCATTTTAAGGCAATTTTTTTTTTTTTTTTTTTAACTAAAATGTTCAATACCGACCATTTGTTCCCTGGAAACTTACTCTGCCCTTACATAGGAGCTTACACTGTAAAGGAGTGAAGATTGATATACACATGCACACAAATTTAACAGGTTATGGATATCCACAGCCATATTAAATCATGGAATATACTAAATGAAAAGGGACCCACAAGGATCATCAGCCCTGCACAGGACACCAACAATCCACTCTGTCTGAGCATTGGCCAAACTCCCTGAGCTCTGTCAGGCTTGGGGCTGTGACCACTGCCCTAGGGAGCTGTTCAGTGGCCAAACACCCTCTGGGAGAAGAATCTTTGCCCAATATCCAACCTAATCCTCCCCTGACACAGCTCCAGGCCATCCCCTCGGGTCCTGTCTCTGGTGACCAGAGATAAAAGGTCAGTACTGCCCCTGCACTGCCTTTCCTGAGGAAGCTGCAGACCCTGATGAGGTCTGATCTCAGTCTCCTCTTTTCCAGGCTGAACAAGCCAAGTAACCTCAAATACTCCTTGTGTGGTTTCCTCTCAAAGCCTTTCACCATATTTCATTTTCCCACCCCACTCAACTCCCTGCATCAAGTACAGTGGCCCATTCCAGCCCAACGAGAATTTCTCCTGCATGAGGCAAGAGAAGAGCCCCAGAACCCCAGGGCTGCTGGGAATGTAAACCCTGAGCCCTCACCCTGTCTGCTGTGTATGGTAGAATAAACTGAGTCCATATTTCAAGCTATAGGAAAAAGGTGAAATCAGAAATTAAACTGCTGCTGCAGAGGTCAAGTGCATCAGAAGACATGAAATTGGACTGAATTTCTTTTGGGGTTTTTTTTGCCTTCAAAATAATCTGGTGGTGGTGGTGTATTTGTATTGTGGTGGCTGAGAAAGGCTGCAATGTGCTGCTGCCTGTACTAGGCAGTGTGCAAACACAGCTGAACCTGCCCTGAAGATCTTACAAAATCAAAAACTCTGCTTTATTGAAGAGAAAACAAATGTACACTTCACATTTCTTTTTTAGAAACCTTAGGGTTCAGCATGCCAAGTGTAATAACATCAGTTGACACTTCCACAAAAACACATGGTGAAGAGAGTAAAGATTTCAAGGGGGGAAAAAAAAAAAACCACCTCAAAACCCTCTATCAAATATTGTGACTTCTCCCACGCTCAGGCAAAGCTTCTGACGTTCTCAATTGTGAAGCCAAGATGACATCTTCAGCCCACCCAGAACAGCCTCAACTGTTTCTTCCCTGCAAAGGCTTTTCTTCCTTTCTCACAACATATGTTCTAGATAAACATCTGAGATTGCAACCAAGTACCAACTTCTCGGTGTTAGTGGCTTCACAGCACTTCATGCAGAGTTATGGGACAGGATTCTTTAAAGATTACATTTCAAGGAGACAAGTGCTGTGCAATCTCTTCTCAGGAGTCCCACTAAGATTTATTCTTTCTGGGCAGCCCATGACAAACTTAATGACTTTTATTCCACTGAAAGCAGACATAGAATTTATATTCCAGGAGATCTATATACATTTATGCTAATTGTGTGATAGCACAATGTTTTCTTGAGCAGTTAGAAAGCACTGGTGAAGGGCTGAGAAAATCATGGATTTTCTGGTGCATTGGCAGCAAGAAAAATACAGCAGAAAGTCATTTGCTACTGATATTGTGGTTGCATCCAAAGCAGATCAAGGCTGCTGAACATGAATTTAGAGGAAGGCAATACCCAGCTGGTTTAGAGACCCTCAGGAGAGGCTGTAAGGGCAATGTAAAAGCACTGCATCTGTGCTTATCAATACCAACACAAACAAACCAGGCTCGAGGTCAGCCTTAGCTGCTTGCTGTCATCAGAAACATAGCCCACTGCTCGGGAGAGCTGCTGGAAATGGCAACAGAAACCAGCTGTGACAGCTGGAAAATCCTACAGAGAGGTTTAGTGGGTTTTTAAAGGCAGAAGATGCTTCTATTTTCATTCCTTAGCAAATATGCAAGCCAGAAATTTGCTATCATTACAACCAAACTTGCAGCTTTTACACTTGTCCTGGAAACCAATTGTGCACACTGAGGACTGTGGTATATGGAAAAAGGGTAAATTTCACAGAGAGACTTGGGTCCACCCTGCTGGAGTCAGTTATGCAAGAGCCACAGTGACGAACAAAAGTTGCAGGTTTTTTCAACAGAATATGTATCACAGTCATACTGTTTGGACACATTTCACAGCTTTATCTGTGCAGGAGCATCTATAGTTGTGTGGTGTTCATCAGGAAAACATTCCTTCCATCAACATAACAGACTGAAATCAGAAGTGTTAACAGTTGTCCTCATAAGCTAGAAAAACATCTTACACTGGGGATAGTTAATAGACAGAAATGAGACACTCAGGAATTGAATATCATCTGCTATTTCTCAGAAACACAGCATTTAAAGTCAATTAAAACCAGCTCCTACCAACTCCCTGCACCACCTGCTGTCACTCCAAACATCCCTAAGGCCCCTTAACAGAACTTGCTTAAAAAAACAACCCCCCCAGCCTGAATGCAAACAGCTGACACAGAGGCCATTGGCATAAAAAGTTACACTCAGAGAGAACAATCGATATAATTTCCTATTAGTTGTCTTCACAGATTTATCATTTAGGCTTTTCCTTAGCAGCCTTGAGGAGAAAATGAGATGTGTGTGACTGCACAGAAACTACAAAAAGTCTCTTAAAGGCATTTAGAGCTACTATTATAATCATTTCCTTTCAACAGATGAATGAACTGACAACATTAGACATGAAGAAAACTAATTTTCCATAGGATGCTACCTACACATTGTTTACAGCTGGATGACTAACCTTTGGAGTTGTAGGAACTGCCCAGAGCCTTCAAGAGGAGTTTCCACACCAAAGCTGGTGGCACCTCACCCTGTTGATGAATATTCTCTGACAAGGGTCAGGTCTGATGCTCTGAGAATATTCTCTGACAAGGGTCAGGTCTGACCCTCTGAGTGTCTCAGCTCTATGTCTACTTCAGTCTCAGCCCAGAGAGCAGAGACAGGATCCCTCCCTCAAGTTGAAACTCTCTGAATCTGGCTTCTGGATATTACTATCCTTGTTCTGATACACATAGCAATTACCTTGCAATTCTCAACCATTCCAGGGCTTTCATCTACAGCTTGTACCACCAAACAGTTTGGTCATCCATTCTTCACCAAGTGAAGCAGCACTGGCACAACACCTCAAGCATGCCCTAAGTAAAAAGCTCAATTCAAAGTCTTCAGCAGAGCAAGAGACTGGTTTGCATTGTGAACCACCCAGTTCAAAGCTGCTGGAGCACAGGGTGCTCCTAAAGCACTGCCCAAAGTTGGCTGCATCCTCTCCATAGATCTCCACATAGATTTGGGGTCTGCTCAGCAGCTCAGTTTGACAAGGAAATGCTCACACATAGCTTATCCCCCACAGACTACAGACCCTAACATAGCTCTCTCAGACCACCACATGAGCCTGGGGAGAAACATTCCAGATAGTGTTGACCCCCCCATTGTAGGGAATACTGAATGTATCCTCTTTACAGAGCCAGAGGTGTTTCTGACAGTACCCATTCGTTCTGGCTTTTTCTTCTTCTGCCTAACTCTTCTCTGACAAATGATAAAAGCCTCTAAAACGACCTCTGCTAAGCACTATATACACATGAAATCTGTGCTGTTGTGATGATGGACTTCTCCCATGGCTCTGAGCTCCAGGTTCTCATTACTGACTCTAGCAAAGACTTTCAAACCTGTAATTGCTGTGTAACTGAACCAAACTTATCTTGAGTGTGAAGGCAGAACCTAATGTAGGAAGTGGTCAGAAGGACACTGAAACAAAAAAAAAACAGGATTACCTTAACTAATGGCAGTTACCTGCAGTTACTTGATGCTCAGAATACTCAAAATAAGATTCTAAAGCAGTGAATTTCTTTGCTATGTGCAGTACAGTTTATGTATGCACCCTCACAGCCTGTATTGCTCTGGAAACACAATAATCCCCCTGAGTGATGGCACACAGGTACTCATTTCATTCCACCAACTCCCACAGAGCTGCAACAGCTCACACCAGCAACACTCATAGGTCAAAGATTGATGGTCACATCCAGGTCCAGGGTTAAAAAACAGTGATAAACCTAAATTAGCATCACAAGGGCTGAAATGCTTTGAAAGATGGATAAGATATGTGCTATAAATTAGAATTAAGCCAGCACAGTATAGATCTACATTAGTTTAATACAAACCAGGAATTATTTCTCCATAACAAAAAGGAGATGCAGAGCTATGAAGCTGAATATGCCCCATGGAAATCAATCCCTATTATCTTTTTTTTTCTTCAGGCTTTGTTTCATACAGCTACTCTCCTTTAACAGCCTTC
>NW_008657501.1:36920-37277 GCF_000695815.1 Acanthisitta chloris | reverse complement strand
CAAAGCAGCTCCTTTTATCTGCTTCTCTATTTTCTGAGTAAATATTGCATCATTGTTCTTGCCAGGAAACACCTTTCATCTTTGTTTTAAGGATGGGGCTGAGCTGATGTAGCTGTGAGAGCCCATCAGCCTTTTACACCTGAGGACCAGAGCTCTGAGGGCATCCTCCTTCCCTAAGATGAAAGCATGTGCAAAGATCTCCCTGTCATCTTTGCTCCCCACACTGGCATTGCTCACCAGAGGTCAGCTCACACAACACAGAGCAGCAAGAATGGCTGAATGCTAAACTTCTTTTTTTCCCCCCTGAGATAGTGGCCAAACAGCTTGCAGGAAATCAAAGCATGAATGTGGCTAGGG
>NW_008657501.1:0-36888 GCF_000695815.1 Acanthisitta chloris | reverse complement strand
GATATTTATATCCCCTGAGAGTATCCACATTAGCTGGATGTAAAGACACTATTCCTTACATACGACACTGCAGAACAGATGGGGAAAAAATACAAGGGTATTATTAGGACAAACCCATATTATATGGAACAGTTCTGATCCTTATATAATGACAGGAATTCTAGAAGCATGTTACAGCCTCTGGAAATGTAAAGATTCCATAGAATCAATCTCAAGTATCCTTCAGCGTAGAACAGCACCATTTAACCTTAAGATGTTCCATATATGGATTAAAAGGGAATATGGAAAAATAGTAGGAGTTTTTGTGGTCTTGTAAAGAGTTAACCATCACCATGCAAGAGGGTCACAGAATGAAGTGAGCCTGTTCTGACTGGTCTCCTCTTGCATCAGGCCATGACTTTTTCTACAGCACCACCTGCCTCTGTTCCTTCCTGTCAAATACATACTCTGTGGTAGCCCCTTCCTTTCCATTCTGAGCTTAGGAGACTCCCACCATATTCCACCACCACATCCCAATAAGGAACACTCTTGTTCTGCAATTCCCACCTTAATTCAGCTACTCTCTCAGGATAGCAAGGTAGATCTTAGGTACAGTGAATATCAGCAACTGCATAAAGGGAATAACTCTGCACCAGAGTCAGCTCAGATTTTGAGACATTTGCTAAGCCTAGGGAATTTCTGTGCTCTCTCTCATCATTTCCCATTCTATAAAAAGAAAAAAGATCACATATATTCCCCAGTCTAAGACTGAGAAGTGCTACAGCTCATCTTCACTAGTCATCAGCAGCTTTCAAATTATTCATGCAGAAAATTACTTAAAACACCCCCCCATACAAATGCATCTGTTTCTGATTTAAAACAAAGTTCAATTCCCCTTTTTTTCAGAAGCTTTTATCTTAAGGAAATATGGAGGCTTCAAAAGTTCTGCAATTTGCAGTTCATTTGAACATTAATGGAAAGAAATGTTCTTCCACTTCAAACTATTTCCTCAGTCAATTAAACAAATCCTCTAAGTGCAGTTGGTGAAGCAGTTCATGTCCAGGAACTTAATTAGCACTGAATTCCCAAACTTGCATCCACTTCAGCCACACCAACAAATAAATACATAGAGGCCATGCAGCTCGTGGGACTGTGCAGGAGTGGCTGTGGGGACAGCTGGGGACACCAAAGGCTCAGGCAGGACAGCAGCTGGGACAGATGAGGACTGTTAGAAGAGGCTGCAAGAGTCAGGCATCCATCACAAGGCAACAGCTCATTATAAACCTCAGCAGAGGTGCTGCCTGCCCATGGTCACTGAGAAAACTCCTACTGCAAATTCGAAGAGGAACAATTTCTCCCCCTGTGCCTTTGCAGAATTTCTCATTGACATTTGCAAACCATTCTTGCAACACTCCCCTGCAGTTTCAATTATCCTGTCACTTGTACATTTGTTTGTCCCAGTTAGCTGCTCTGTTCTTAACTGCGGTTCATGGCACTCCTAATTAGGATGGCTAGCACAGCACCTTTCAGGAGCAGAAGGAACAATCCAGGGCTGGCTGAAGAGCCCAAAACCAGTGGGAACAAGTGCAGAAGCAGAGTAGCTAAGCTCTACCCTGGCAGAGCAAGAATCCTATTTCACTCTCTGAAGCTGCACTTCCATGGTAAAGGGAGAGTAGAAAATACTGAGTAATTTCTAAAAATAATTAGTGTCCCTTGGGAAGAAAAGACTTTGAATAATATTTATAGAGAAACTGAGCTAGGTGGAAAAAAAGGAGCAGTCCTTACTGCCAGAACAGTCCTTTAAGTCCTGGTGATAGCACAGCATTACAGCAGAAACTAAGAGAACTCCTTAAATAAAAGATTCATCTAAAGCCAGTTTGGCTCATCCTACAAGGGCTTATCCCAACCTACTCAGCAATATCCCTCCAGCAAACACAACAGTGTGTGTGTTACCATAGACCTTGTGCCCACAGGCCAGGCTGGACAGTAATTCTGTATTCTGGTAAGGAATGATCCAGTTTTTGTATTTCTGGGTTTGAGGGTTTTTTCATTTCTATTTCAGCATTCAGCAAAACAAAGGCTTAAAAATATAGAGTCAATTGGAAAAACCATCAATGAGGTGAGTATAGTCTTTGGTGCAGCACTAAGACATTCATCAGCACATCTAGCAGATGAATGCACTCTGGCCCCTGAGCTGCTATGTAGCAGCTTCCACTTTTAAAGAAAGGACAGGGCACTCTCACTGTTTGTTTTTAAGTCACACTTTATGTATATAAACAAAACACAAGAGGCCACACACATCCCTAACAAAGCTAACATCTACTCCCCCAATCTGTCCCCTAGATAGTAATGGCCTAGGAGAGGATGTTTCTTCTTCCTCTCAACTTTCAAATGAGTCTAACAATCTTGAAAACAAGTGATAATTATGATCTTAACAGAAAGAATTTCTGTAAGTTTCTGGAAAAGGCAGATTTTAGATCAAATACAGTGAAACATCTTTTTTTGAAGGCTCCTATTTGCAACTCAGGGAGCAAACTGCTTTTTTACAGTCACATGCCTAACAAGACCTGTAGCAGATCAAGAGGAATCACTTGAACAGGTTTGTCCTACACTGTCCTTACTCTCTGCACCTGATTTAACTCTCTCACATGGGTAAATTCAAAGCTATTGGAATCACTGAAACTTCCAAACTGTCCTCAGAGTCACCTCTGGGACTGGATACTGCTTGGGACAGCAAATAAACATATTACCTGGTGCATAGCCACTTGCCAACAGGATGTTACATCTACATGAATTATGTAGACCCATTACTGCAGCATCTGGGCACATCAAGTCATTATTAATTTGCCTAGATCCTTGGACAGGAGAGAACTTATATCCTGAGGGTACACCTGTAAATAAATCACAAGGCCCACAGCTCACATTTGCCATGGTAAGCAGGTGCCTAAACACAGAGGCATTTCCAACAGCTCCTAGAGTCCTTGGTTATCCAGGGTAAGGCAACAAGTCTGAAAAGGCACATGAACTCTGGTCTAAAGTTCAGCCTCACATCATTAAACAATCCTTTCGTACACAGGCAGGAGATGCACAACTTAAGGAAGAGCCTGGAGGGAAAACACAAGGCAGAAGTGCTTGATCTTGTAATCCAATAAGCTGTTCCTTTCCCAGGGAATTCTAGGTGACCTGCACACTCTTCCTATGGTGCTGTACCAATTTAGCTGGGAAAAAAAAAAAGCTAAAGTCAGTATTTAGGCCTTGTTTATCCCTTCACCCATGGGCTTCCTGTGAGGGTCCTGGGCAGCTGCCTGCCCTCACACAGCCTGGGGAGCAGCACTGATGAGGGATATGAACTGGGATGAGCAGGAGCATCCAACTCACACAGTGTAACTACAGGGGCAGAAAGCAAACGAAGCCAAGAACCATCTTGTGGGTAGCAGTGTCGAGAATCAAGGGAAAAGCATCACAAAGAGATGTAACAACTGAAACAAGCCCAAAGCATCCACTTCCTTTTTTGTGTGTATGAGCTCATATTTCTGTTTTGTTTATTATCAGAAAGGAGGACAATATATTTCCTATCCCATAAAATACACATATAATTTTTGTGGTAATAAGACCCAGGGGAGACATAAATATTCCCAAGGGTTTCTGCAGTTCAGAAGAACACTGTAAAACAGTTTGATAACTTGGAGATTACATTTCTCTCTATTCACCACACACACACACACACATATAAAAGGCTGCCGAGGGGAACATTATTGATGCTTTATAACTACCAGCCAATAAACCTCATGAATTTCATTTATTTGAAGACTGCAATAGAAGCAGAAAGATAAGTAGCATCCTTAAAGTCAGGATCATTAATTTAATCCCCACCCCCCAATACACACCAGCAAGTCTATCTATGTTCAATCTTTTCATGGTGTTTTTACCAAGTGCAAGCAAAACCAGTAAGTGCCATTTGGGAAGGAACATTATAAGCCCATTCAGCAGAGTATCCCTGCTGAATTATCCATAGCAAATGGTGATAGGATGTTTCTCCTGGCAGAGTTTTTGTTTTGTTCCCAGGAATAATTCAAGGATAAGAGGGAAAGGAGAGTGGTTCTCGCCTCCAAACTGCTGAAACCAGCAGCCCAGTCCATCTATCCTGACCCTATTAGTTCTCCCACCAACACCAGAACTTCCCTCCTGGGGGTCCTGCTCAGCTCACAGGTTTCATCTCTTCCACTTCACCCACTGGAGAGGACCCAGCAGCTCTTTTTTCTTAGGGAGCTCTGGCACACAGCTCACACCTATGTGGGTCATATGTGTGGGCTGCAGAGCAAGGTCAGGACTAAAAGATTCTCCTCCCCTCCCCAAAGCAGCTACAAAGCTGACACAGAGGATTCACAGCAGCACATTCTATTTAAAAATCATGACATCAAACCTCTATTACAGCCTAGTGTTTCTGTAAGGTGCTGTTACCAAATACAACCTACCAGTCACCCCTGCCTTGCATCACCTGACTTATTTGTGGCATTTGACACCACAGTTCCCATTTGCAAGAACACAGAGAGCATCAGCTGTGCCAGTGACCTGAACTGTGATAAAGTTGCTCTGTATGGAAAGAAAAGGTTGATCAAATCCTTTAAAGAGTAGAAGGCTTCAACAGGGAAGAAATAAGATGCCATGGAGTGGGGAGTGCCAAAACTCCATCAAACACAGGTTAGCTATCTCATCAGTGGGGCTAAATAGGTATAAATGGACATGTTCAGTCAGGCAGAGACAGCACTGTGGGGAGCTCAGCAAGGGAGAAGGAGGAGGGAGGCAGCTCCCCTTCCAGATGGGATAAATGCAGCATCTGTTTTGTTCTCAGCTTTGAATGCCTAAATGCATCTTAAGAAAAAAAAAAAAGTCACCACACAGAGGCAGAGGACTAAGAGAGGCAGAAGGACTTGGGAAATCACAGTACATATTTGGAGAATGCAGTCAGACAGGAGGGGACTGATATTCCTTCTTGATTTGGACTTTTGTTTGTACTTGGTTTTTAAACCCAAACCTGTATTTCTATGCAATCAACTGCTTAGTTACACAAGTTTCTCCTAAACCATCTCTACTCAATCAGGGTGCAAAAATTTGATAACCCCCTTGAGTCTCCATTATTTCTGCTTTCAAATGCTAGAGCAACATTTCTGATCTGTGAATCTCAAAATTATCTGCCCTGCCCAGCAAAAGAAAAGAAAAGAAATAACAGCTGCTTGGTCTGAAGCATCCCTGTATCCCAGCTGCTGCTGCAGGGCTCAACATTGCAGAAGCAAAGCAGAAACCCCATGCAGCAGAGGAGCACCTCTGTGGGCACACACAATGTTTGTTTCCACCTAGAATGCTCCCCCAAATCTGCCTCTGTTCCTGCTGGAGAGCAAACACACCTGTGGCAGTTCCAAGCATCAAGAAAGGCATTCTTTGCCCAAAATTTAGTTCACAAACTATTCAGCTTGAGACTTACACTCCTTCCCTACAAAAGCTAACCACAACTGTGCCTCACCCAAAAATCCCAGGGCACAGGAAAATTGATCTTGAGAAACAGTGATTTTAAATCAGAGTAGGTGTCTGGATTCTGCTGCTCTTAGGCTCTGGGTGCAGCTGTCAAGTGAAGAAAAAAGCATTCTGCCTCACCCAAATACACTAAGAAATTATACAAGAACACTATTATTTTATTTAAAAGCACAAAACCAAAACAAACACACTAAGATTTCGTACAAGTGCTTGACACAGAAGTACTTCAATGAGCAGAAAAAAAAGGAATTTTTAAGCCCACACTTGGATTATGAAGAGCAATAAATGGAGCCTTTCTCCCCCAAAAGCAGGCTCCCAGGGCAGCCCAGCAGTTTCTGGCAGCCCCAAGAAGACTTTTTGGGTACACATGTAGCTGGAGAAAGCACCACTCCAGCCAGGAAGGGCAAATTGGCTGGGCCAGATGGTTAGATCAAGGACTGAAGTCCTACAGGTACCTACACTGTGTGTTATTCCTTAAATGCCCATGTGTGAACACAATCTTAGCTAATAAATACAGAGTAGAAGTCAATTAAGCCTTTTGATAACTAGCACTGCATTACCCAGCATGGGCAAAACCCCAACACGGCCTTTAATTCCTTAAAAACCCAAACTTAGGACTATTTCAGTAAATAAGAAAAGGACCAAAATTATACACCTGAAATACACCAAATTATGCTTTGTTCTCAAAATCAATTATTCAGTTGTTTAAGCTAGCACCTACTCAAACATCTTTCCTTGAGGCAAAACTTCTCTGCCCCAGTACCATCATTCTCTTTGAAAGTGACATTCATCTTATTTTCCTCCCTCTTTTGGAAAGGTTTGATAAGAAGTTAGAACAGGTCTGAAATATTCATTTAACTTCCTGACTCTACACCATTCTGCAGCCTTGTCCTACACATCACCTTGGGGCTCAGTGTGGGATTTTAAAGCAGCTGCCAGCAGGATGCCAACCACATGGCATTTGTGGTCACTTGCTCAGCTCTGAAGGGAAGATGACAGTTTATGCCCACAGATTTGGGCTCTCTTTGACCATGAGGCTCCTATAGCACAGAAAAGCCTCTTAATGCCTTCCAACTTAGGATATTCTCTGTTTCTATGCCTTTGAACTCCTATTTTCTAATTCATAATGAAAGCCAACTTCAATCATTAATATCACTCATCATTAATGATTATTCTTTACCTTCTTTAAGCAGAAAAAGAGCAAAGTTGTAGGAAACAAAGAATATACTGCACACCATGATATGTCCCTGGAGGTGTTTATGGAGAGACTGGACATGTTATTTGGACATGAAGAGGAATTTCTTCACAGAAAAGGTGATTAAACATTGGCATAGGCTGCCCAGGGAGGTGGTGGAGTCACCATCCTGGGAGATGTTCAAGAAATAACTGGTTGTGGCCCTTAGTGCCATGGTCTAGTTGACAAGGTGGTGTTAGGTCGTAGGTTGGACTTGATCCCACAGGTCTTTCCCAACCTGATTGATTCTGTGAAAGCTATGGACAAGACAAACAGATTTCCAGCATCATCTGCCTCTCCCTGGGGACAGCTGAGTCTTGTAACTGGTATCTCAACTCAGGGCTGACCATGTACAATAAAGGCACAAGTTTGTGGCCTGTAAAAGCAAATTTCCATTTATACAGATTTAAGTGCCTTAAACTGACTAAAAGCTGCTGTTTCACAGACAATACCAGAAATACAGAGCAGACAAGGCTAACCTAGGAGGAAACCAGTGATCAAGCCCATCTTCTGCCTCCATTTGCTGACACAAAACACAATTTTTCTCGAATATTCCTGAAACTTAATGAAAAAGCCAGACAGAAACCTGAGCCATCTCACAGCAATGCTGGAGGGGGAAATATTGGAAGATTTATCTATGTCTGGAGGTAAGTGGTAGAAAACAGTCTGCAGAAGGTGCAAATTTCATCTTTCCAGCTATTCATCACCTTAAAAGACACTTGCTTTGGGCAGAGAGACACATTACAAATTTGTTACTGAATCCTCCTGGAAAACATTTCAGGATAGTTTCATTTTCCAGAAACAAAGTTACTAAAAGCAACATTTTTATCTGCACACCAATGCAAAACACCTTTTACATGCTCAACTCATAGTTCGCGTATGTATTAAAAATACAACAGAAACGACAGAAGCTTGAAAAAAATTAAATCAAAGTAACTCTTATCTTCTTCCACAGCCCTGTCAGAAGCATCAGTTACTCCAACTTCCATTAGTTTGCTCATAAGATGATTGATGTTTTGGTTTACAATAGCTGTTACAGTTTGAGTTCAGACTGGTTTGGAAGGGACTTTAAATACCATCTAATTCCAACCCCTGCCATGGGCAGGGACACCTTCCACTAGACCAGGTTGCTCCAAGCTCCATCTAACCTGACCTTGAAGTTCTTTGCTCATGGACCTGAATACTAGAAGTGTTTATAAATCCTCCTAATTGATTAGGGCACCAAGTCCTTCTGGATCTTTACAAGAACCAAACTTGTAAAAATCTGATTTTCATTGTGTTTGCTGGGAGATTAAAAAACACATCACGTGTTCTAATAAGTTTTGGTTCTTGAGGAATAAGCTCCTACTATTAATAGTAAGCTCCTAGAAGTAAGTTCTTATATTAGGAGTTAAAATGAAGTTGAGAAGCACAAAGATGAGCCTGACTCATGGTTATTTTAACATTCATCACAAGTCAACCACAAAAGAAACAAAAATGTTCAAAAAAAAAACCAAAAAAAAATCTCAATCCTGAGTCAACCACAAAAGAAACAAAAATGTTAAAAAAAAAAACACCAAAAAAAAAAATCTCAATCCTACAGCAAATTCTACATAGACTACATACAAGGAGAAGAAATAATCTATTTCAGTTAACTTGATTTTTACCAGGTTTATAAAACCATCACCAAGGAAAAGATCTTGTTGACCCCAACTGAGGGGTTTTTTTTGGATGGTAAACTAGATCTTTTGATCACAGGCTGTTCTGCCAGAGCCAGTGCACAGCAGCAGACTGTTTCACACCTGTACATCTATTTCTCACCACTCCTGATAATCACAATGAACACTTACCTACGGCAAAAAGCAGTTTGCTGCCTCTACTTCTTCCCCCCAGGTGTCAGCATGAAACAAAGCACAGGCTACACCTCATTGCCACCTTCTCTCCAAAAAAATGAGGCTGATACAGCAGGAAAAATCATAGAAATGTTTAGGTTGGAAAAGGCCTGTGAGATTGAGTCAAACTATTCCCCCAGCACTGCCACAGCCACCACTAAACCACGTCCCCAAGTGCCACATCTACACATCTATTAAACCCCTCTGGGGATGGTGACTCCACCACTGCCCCAAACAGCCCTTGCCAATGTCTGACATCCTTTGCCATGAAGAAATTTTTCCCAATATCCAACCTAAACCTGTTTGCTCTTCATGCACAAAATGTCTCTGCAATAACTTAACACTCAAAACAGATTTTTCTATGAAGAGTCAACAATAACTGGTAACAAACAGCTTTAGAAATGAATACCTTTCATGGTATTTTATTTAATAAATAGCTTTCTTACATTAAGCAAACTTCCTGGGTCTTTAAGGCCATCATACACTTGAAGACTCAATGTTTTTTCTTGCCATATTACAAGAATAAACACATTTTTATTTTAAGCTCTTTTAAATCCACTTCTCCATTGAAGCTTGGAATGCAAACCCTGAATTAAAGTATCAGTTCATCTTATGTTAAGATATCTTGAAATTAAAAAAAAAAAATGCTTAAAGAAAGGCCAGGTTTGATGCCCCAGAGAGCCTAGAAGTGATACTGATGCCCAGTCAGTGTCTTTTCCTTGATTAAGAGCTGCATTAAGCACCTTCTCAGTGCCTGCACCATCACTGCCTGCTGTGCTAATCAGGGTCGTGTTTGCTGTTCTTAATCCCAAGATGCAACTCCTCAACTCCTTCCTGTGCTAATTAGACCATCATACCTCAAGGTGCGTCCTCGATCTTTGAACTCTCCTCTCTTCCCACCACTAGAGCAAAACAACATGTTAATAAGTAAAAAAAAAAGTGACTGCCTTAGATGGCAATTACAGACCTGTGGATTAGCACACCAGGATTTAGTGTGACTCTCCTGGCTGTGAAGTGGGCAGTGATGAATTCTGCCGGTGTTAATGGGAAAGGAACACAGCACTTACCCTGCCCAGAAAACTAAGATCAAGCACAGACTGGTGAAATTCCAGCATTAAAGGCAAAACCCCCAATCCTGCTGCCTGCTAAGTCAATTGGTTGGCTACAAGGAAGCAGGTTCAATAGGAAATCTCCTCCACTCAAAGCATTCAGCACAAAGTTTTGGCTAGAATCACAGAATGGTTTGGGTTGTAAGAGATCTTCAAAGATCATCTAGCTCCAATATCTTCCACTAGACCAGGTTGCTCCAAGTCCCATCCAACCTGGCCTTGAACACTTGATCACAAATACAGCGACCATCAATTGACCTGGATACTCCAAATCTGTTTAGAAAAGGTCTAGGAACAGAGTGCTCTGTCCTGGAACTAAGTCCACACAGCCTACAAACAGGTGAAAAATCAGCTGTGTGGTTCAGGCATTTGTTCTGACCTCATTATCTCTAAACAAGCCCAGAGAGGGTTGGGGTATTTCCCTCCTCCCTTCTCTCCAGGTAACACTGGAAATCCTCAGCTCCATTTCTAACCCAGTGATTTCAATAATGCTTCTCAAAATGCTAGGAACAGATCAGCTGAAGGATGGGATAATAACTATCTAAGTATTCCATGAATTTTTTTAAGCAGGGATTTCAAATGCCAAACCACTGATCTCTGGAGACCTCCAAGGTCAGGGAGCAGATGGGTCCATCTGCAAGGGACATCCCATGGCACAGCAAATCCTGAGGATCTGAAGTGATGGAGGCAGTCAGAAACACACAGTCAGGTATTTATCAGCTTGTACAACTTCTTAACTGACACCAGTTCACAGGGGGATTCTGGTGTAGCTTTATTTGATTCAGAAACAAAACTGCTTCTTAATATTTTAATTACTTTCCTTGTTCTTACTCTAAAAATAGCTACTGCTAATGCTCAACTTTTATCAGGAGCTGCAACACTCCCTGAACACTCCTGGTGGGGCCACCCCAGACTTAGGAGCATCTTTGGGTTTTTAATCTAGGTCATGTTTCCTACCTCTTCCCAAAAGTCATCGGCTCAAGAAGCCATAAAATCAACGAGTTTCCATCCTTTATACCTTTCCAGTTATTTCTTATTACCAATGGCTTGGTCTGACCATATCCTGCTCATAGGGAGCCCTGAGGGCTGGTCATGACACAGGAACACAAAGGGCATCTCCTTTCCTCAAGGCATCAAGAAACAATAAAGATTTCTTTATAGCCATCATAATAGACTCTCACTTGGCCAAGTTTTACATCGGTTGTGTTTTACAGGGGAGAAAAGAGGTAGAAGGGAGGAGAGCAGATGGTGATTGTATCCTGACTTCACTTGGGAGGGGAAAAAAGGGAAGAAAATTGATTTTCCAACCAAGCAGGTTTAGTAAGTGGTAGAAAATGTTCATCATATTTCAGCATGATGGGAAACCACTTTGCTCACTACTGTAGCCAAAGAAGAAAATAAAGAGGAAGGTGAAAGAAAACAGATTTCTGGATTTATGCATAGACAAAAGTGACACTTGAATTCAACCCCTGCATGGGAATATCCCTGCTATGTTTTGTCACCCCTGCAAATGGGGAAACAGGGGAGAAATGTAGCTCTAGAACACATGAAGTTCCAAAATATCTTGTGTGTTTGTGAAGGGAAAGGAATAAAGGAGTCATGTAATTTACTTTTATGTACTGAGTGAAAAGCAAACACAATGACTTACCCTAGAGGAGATGTGCCCTGGAGGTTTTTTATTTATATGTTTTTAAAGGACAAATTAAATGCCCTGAGCAACTCCAGAGTTGTCAGTTTGGCATCATTCCCAGGTGAAATAACTGAATGGCTGATACAGAAATCAATTAATAAAGAATTAAACTAATACAATTCATCCATAACTCCATGTTGTCTGATATAACAGCTCTTGATAGATTAACACAATCCCTTCCATAAAAGCCTTCCTAAAGACCTGTAAGGGGAAGTGTTGACAAAGATACTTCAAACTTCCACAAAGTGTTTCCCTTGGAATGGAGAGATACCTGCTCAATTCACCAGTGCAGGCCAACAGGGCAAGGACCATTCCCACATCTCCTATATGGGGAAGATATCCTCTCACTCTCCAGTATTCATCAATTAGGGCTACTTGATTGCTTTCCAGTCCTCCCCCCCTTTGGGACCACTGACAGAAAACATTCCCTTGGTACAGCTTACGAGGCACACACAGGAGGTAGAGATGAGGAAGATGAAGGTGCAGCTCCTTCATCCCCAGTTTGCTGTATGAAGCTAAAGCAGCACATCTGAGTCATGAGAGGTCTGTGGAGAACTTAATGGACTAGAAAAAGTGACAGAAGCCAGAGTCAGTCTGCAGATGGAAGCAGGCAGAGGATGTAGGAGATGAGAAGAGAGGGCTCAATACTGAAAGCCAAAAGCCATTTCTAGTGAAGAGATTGGGAAAGGCAAATACTTGTCAAGGAAAGGCAAAAAGCCACAAACATTTTGACATGCAGGAGGCACTTAGGAAAAAGGATAATTTTTTTCCCAACATTTAACTATACAATGCTTTGAGGCATCTCAGTTTCCCATTATTGCTCTGCAGTGCCTCACCTCTCCAGAGCCCTGAGCCCCCCCAGCAGCAGCTGGGGACCAGGAGACAGAGCTCAGTGCTCCAGCACAGCTCAGGGCACCCCAGGGACCTCCCAGGCTCCAGCTCTTAGAGGAGTCAGAAATCAATTCTCCTCCTTCCATTTCCCTCACCACCAGCCAACCTTGGCGACTTAATTATAAATCTTTTCTCCCACAAAGAGAATGGCTGATATTCCCAATCTCATCTCAAAATCTGTGGTAAACTCCATGGCATCTCTTTTATTTCCAAATGAATTTGCCTTATTAAAAAGTAATGAGCTATTAATTAACTTTGCACTCATACAAAGCTGTTTAATTCTCAATCCAATTAACAGCAATCTGCTGAAGGATTCTAATGATTATTTTAAATTTGCTAAGAGAAACATCTCTGAGCCTTCCATAATAAGATATTTATAGAATGGCTTGGGCAAGATCTCACTGGCATTTTAATTCAATAACATTTTTATAATACTTCAACATCTCTCTACAATATTATCTTTGACATATCATTTAGATGCACAGCAAGGCTGAATAACTCAAACTGCTTTTATGGAAGTAGATTTAGAGAGATTATTTTATTTTAGGCTTTTCCAATCATACCAACATAGACATAGAAGGTTCCAAACCCTCACAGAGAGTTTCTGTTCAGGTAAGACTCACAGGATTTTCACACAGGTATTTGCTTTGCAAAAACTGCAGCAACAAGCTGATTAGCACCTTTTCCAAGGGTTAAGAAGTCATCTCTGTCTGCACATGAAGAATTCAACTCAGCAGCCCCACGTGGGGCTTAGCTTGTTCAGTTTTATTAGAATCATAGAATTTTAGGGATTGGAATGGAGCTTAGAGATCATCTAGTCCTAGCCCCCTGCCCTGGGCAGGGACACCTTCTCACTAGACCGGGTTGCTCAAGGTTGGCTTTGAACACTTCCAGAGTTGGGGCATCCACTACTTCCCCTGGGCAACTTGTGCCAGTGTCTCACCACTCTCATAGTAAAGACTTTCTTCCTAATATCTAATCTAAACCTCCTTTCTGTCAGTATGAAGCCATTCCTTCTCGTTTTGTCACTCTAGCCCCTTGCAAATCATCTCTCTCTTTCTCCTTCTTGTAGGTTCCCTTCACGTACTGGAAGGCCACAATTAGGTCCCACCAAAAAAAGCTCTTTTTCAAGCTGAACAATCCCAATTCTCTCAGCCTGTCCTCACAGCAGAGCTGCTCCATCCCTCTAACCACCTTGGTGCCTCCTCTGGACTCACTCCAACAGGTCCATGTCCTTCCTGTGCTGGGCACCCAGAGCTGGAGGCAGCTCTGCAGGTGTGAGGTCTCACCTGAGCAAAGGGGCAGAATCCTCTCCCTCACTTACAACCATAATGACAGCACTTACACTGTGTGACTTCTAAGCCTAAATATAGGCTGATCTCACATTGTTGGACAAGGAAACGTTTATAGCCATATGATTTTAGTATTTGGAGGGTTTCTCCCCACAAACATAACAGAACATACACCTATATAGCATTTAACTTGCATCTTCTCTGACAAAGTAAAGAGTTCTCAAAATCTGCTCTTTCAAGGATGGTTATTCTTCCACCACTGCAGCAAAGGCATCCAGCACCTAGAAAGCTACAGCTTTTCATTCTCACTAATATAATAATTTCCCCCTAAAGCAAGTGAAGAGCACTCAGCTCACACAGAGGAGCATTTGGGGAGACAAACTCCCACTTTCCAAAACCAAAAATGAAAGAAACTTTAATATCATTAAACACCACAACTGCATGTATGGCTCTTCATAATTAATTGCCACTACCCACCTGAAATGAGAACTGCCAGAGAAGCCACAATATTAAATTCTGAGCCATCCTGTATCACATGGGTCCCAAATATCCAATTTCAATCCTATGTTCAGAGCAGGAAATTTATAAAGGCAGTTCATAACTCACCTTTACACATACCCATATCACACACAATCCCCATCTAGTTCCGCTTAATACATTCCCAAACCTAAAGTAGCATAACCTATGGCCTGTTAAAACTGAAATGCTTATCTAGAAACAGCCACGGTTCCAGTCACAGTGTAAAAGGGTGTGGAAAGGGGCACTCAAGTGCCATAGAACAAAGGGGGAGGTATTTTTTAATAATACAATTCTTCGAACACGGGGAGATATTTTTTAATAATACAATTCTTCTAACACGGGGAGATATTTTTTAATAATACAATTCTTCTAACAGTAACTTTTGGACAATGCCAACATCTTTTTCCCCATCCATAGTACAGACTTGCTGCTGGTCACCTCAGGCAAACCATTTAGACCTTACCCATTTCTGTGATCTTGTGGGATTTCCCTGCTTCATACACTCCTGACAGTGGAATCACCTGCAACATCTGTCCCCAAAACAGGTACCCATTTAGGAAACTGAGGCTAGGAATGGGCACACTGTTTAAGCCAAGAACAGAATCAAGTCTAGGAACAAATTAAATCAAAACTTCTGGCACATCGCTGAGTCCCATTTCAAGTCATCTCTTCTCTCTGCATATCTATATTGGCAAGGAGCAGGATTCATCAGGAGAGAAAGCTGAATTTTCCTGATTTTATATACTGAAGTCACTCCCAAAGCAGCTGCCTGAATTTACATGCTAAAGCTTCTGAGAAGTCCACAGGAGCAAACCAAATCTGCTGCTTTTTGCATTGCTGTGATCCTGTAGCACTTCCAATTCACACATGGCATCATGCAGGACAACTACACAACGTGGAGCAAGGACTGTTCATCCTCCTGATTGATGAACAGCCTCTTTGGGGGATATTTTCCCTCTCTCAGAGCAGTTGGCTCAGCATGGCTCTGGGGTTCATTTGCATGCTTCCCAGCCTCCTGCTCCAGAGCAGACACGTGTTTCTGTGTGATGATTTACTATGTGCTTTTGATTGAGGCTGAGGGCACTGCACATTATTTTATTATCTAATGCCTGTACACTGTGTATTTTAACTGCTGCATCCATACTCTTCTTTTACAAATCAATCCTGTGCCTCTCTCTGAATCACAAGAGCCATCTGAAATTATCGACCTGCTCACATTTCTTTTTCTATTGATCATGTCATCCACAGCCCCAACAAGTTTCCTTTGGCACAGAGTATGTTCACATGATGCAATTTTCCATGTTCAGTATAGTGATATCTGATGATCTTAACTCATCTCAAAGGAATAAAAGTCAAACTTGACTGTCTTGTACACAATCCTCTGGACACACACACATCACTGAGTGTGGCCCCTGCCTATTTAGATTGGACAAATTACTGCAGTTGACAAGATTTCCCCAATCTCATAGATTGGCTAGGGAGCTCTACCCCAAACATATCAGCCAAAAAATAGATAGTTTGCAAAACTCAGGATCCGTAAATACCTGAAGATGCTTTATGTTTTTATGATGCACAGAGGGAGCTTTAAGAACCATTTACACATCTTGCTTTAACCAAAGATAACCTTAATTTGACAACCTCTGTTAAACTACTAAACTATTTCCAGAGAGTTTAAAAACAAAAGCACAAACCCAACTCCCCCTCCAGCTTCTTCCATAAAAGAAAATCACTTCTACAAATTATTTTTCTCCAATTCTCTTCTATGGAAGTTCTTTCCAATAGAAACTGCACAGCAGTAAGTAAATAGGTTCTTGGTGTATTAAGGAATTAATACTTGTCACCTGACATCTGTGTAACCCTTACACATCCTTTCTACCAGAGGGGAAACAACTGTGCACTGTGATGAAGTTGAATTTGTACAGCAGTTCTCAGACTTCAGGCACTGAGGATGCATTGCTGCCCTTTAGAAGAATATATAATTTCAATGCATTAGCTCTTCCTTGGTGAAATTCAGCTGGGCCTCGACTGCACAGAAACCCTGAGACTATGATCCCAACACACTCTCAGCAGTGCAAGTTTCATGGGAGTTGGTGTTCTGCAGCTTCACAGGAGAGTGGACAAGAATGTCATGGCTTGGACTGTGCCATATATAATACAACCTGTATGATCAAAAGGTCTTGCCATGCAGTTAAAGCTGCTGCTAGAGGACCAGTCTGAGGCATCTGCAAAGAGCCAGATAATGCCCAACTAACCTCCAATTCCACCACAGGCAGGAGCTCCAAATCAACTGAGAGGAAGAAATAAGGAAGTCCTCACACAGAGCATCAAGGACTGTACACAGAAAAAATCTTTGAATGAACCATTCGATAAACATTCCTTTCTTTGCATAGATTTTATGTATTCAAGCTCACTCCTCCTGATGTCAAGTAGGCTGATCTTAAGAGCTTTAGCTTTACTACCTTAAAACTGAGATCAGGGTCTAAAAGCAGCTATATATTAGAGCAAATGATCTCTGAAATAACAACATAATACAGATCCAAGGGTGTTGGGATAGAAACTTTGCCATAAAAGCCTTATTTTTCCCTCCCTCTGTCTTTAAACCACAGAAGCTTCTGCATTAGAATCTCAAATAATTGATTTATGTGAATGTACCTCAATTATATAAGCACCAGAAAAGAAAATAAAATAAATATCAACAGCTAAGCTTTTGGTGCAGCACAGAAGAGAGTTTTACTGGATTCAAGACACTGCCAACTTAAATTATAACAACTTTCATATTTAACATTTTTATTCATCCCAATAGAAGGTTCACAGAATTGGTAGTGTTATACTGTAATAAAAAAGCATAAGGACCAGGGGGGAACCAGATGCTAATGCTGCCCAGCAACAATTTGGAGCCAGGACTGAAAAAACACAACACATCCAACAGAAGGAACTAAATGCAAACAGGCAGAACACTACTATTTAGCCTTTTTATTTCTGTAAGAGTCAATAGAAAGCAGAGCTTTATTTTAAAAAATAAATCTTGTTTGGTTGAAAACTGAGCACAGAAAGTTCATGGAAGTGCAGGATCATTACAAATTACATGATTACTGATGCATGAAATACAACATGGTTGGAATCAGGGAAACAAAGCAGTAAGACAAGAAAAATCTGTCTCAGCCCAGGCACCTTGCACCTGTAACTTGGTGAGAACTTGGGTTTTTTCAGTGCAAAATGCTGTCAGTCATGAAATGAGCAATCTGTTCTCCAAACAAAGGCAAACCCAAGGTCCAATTCATGCAGCTTCAGCTTTTCCATGTTGAAGACAATTCAAACCCATCTCAGCAGCAGCTTGAATTGATATGCTTAAAACCTGAGGATGTCAGCTGCAGCCCTACATACACATCTCACATGAAACTGTGCTGCTGGCAAACTCCAGCCTCTGCCTACAAAGCCTCAGCTTCTTAGTCCAGCAGCTCCTCCAACATCCACATCTTAACTCCTAACTGAAAGGACATCTGCTCTTGAACACTCCAAGAAAATGTGGCATCAGAAGTAAAGCTCATGGCACAATATTTGATGTCTTTACATGGGATGTACAGCAGAGGAGAACACATGAAAATGGCAAGGGCTTCCTACAAACACACAAAAAGTTGACAACATAGTTCTCCCTACAACTGTTCTTTTCCTGCAGTACAGGGCATGGACATGGAGAAATACAAATACCATTTCTGCTTGGACACCATGCAGCCACAGCTTCTCTCTTTTCCAGAGCCCAGGAACCAATTCAATGCTGCCTGCTGCAGCTGATATGGCCCAAAGTGCTGAAGTCAACATTATGTTGGAGCATGGTTGAGTGCTGGGGAATCCACAGGCAATGCTGAGAACACGCTGTGCACACAACTACCATTAGACCCACTCCTGTCTCAAAAACCATCTCTATCAACATCTTCTACTGGCTGTATTGACTGTTTATCAAATAATTCTCTTAATCTTGGATTTATCTAGAAGTCTTGAGGATGCATAATTGGCATACAGAAAAGCTTATTAAAAATCTTCTTGCAAACAAGGGCAACTACAAAGTCACTTTGTACAACTTTCAAAATTGAACAGCTCTAAAGCAGACAAAACTCCCATTTACTCACAGCACAGCATCCAGTTGTTCAGTATGGAGACACATCCCTACTGCTCTAACACAGCTCATACAGTGCATGGGTGTTTGTGTCAATATGGATCAGTCCATGCAACATATAACTGATTTTCCATAGTCTACTTTGAGTGTAATCAAACAATTTAAGGCCTCAATAGGTATTTTAACAGATGGAAAGAAATACAAATGATTAAAGGCATTTTGATGTTTGCTACCACTTACAGTTTTGAAGCTTTCAGGACACATATGTTTAATCAGAGTTGATTAGGACCATGGGTGAGTGATTATTTATTGACATATGCACAGAGGGATGGAAACAGGATGGGATAATTGGTTCCTTGCCAGAGTAGCTGGCAATCATTATTGACCATTTTTATCTTTGGACATCAGCCCAAATATGATATTGGAGGTGCCAGAGAAGCTTTACATTTGGCAAAAGTGAAACTACAGGCACAACTTTCCATATATGATTAATCCTCTTAATTCAGGGCCAAGATACTCCCAAAACCTCACAGTTAGTCAGGGCCTCCATCTGCATGTGTTCCAGAGCACTTACACACACATTCTTTTCAGCAATCCAAGCAGAAAAACAAGTTGGCATTTAAGAAAAACAAACCAGCAGCAGTTAGATGCCTTTTAGGCCCTTGGTATGAAGCAATAATCACCACCTTTCCCTCACAGCCCAATATTGAAATGAGGGAAGAACAAATGTTTGCTTTGCTGAGAAGGGCAATATTCCAAGAGATGAGAAGTAGAACCACCAAATATTGACAGAGCAGAAGGATTTGCAGTCAAAGTGGCATAAGGTCTCTGTCCCTGCTGGGACTTCAACTAAGCACCTTCACCTCTTCTAAGTGAACAGTCTGTCAGCTGAAACACTGGTGATAATCCTGTCAAGGGGCTGCAAACAGAGATGCCATGCTCACAAGGGAAGATCACAAGAAGAAAAATGGCTTAAAAACTGCTGAGACTCATATGGTTCAACAAAGCTTTAAGGAGGGGATGGTTGGGGGTCAGATCCTATGAGTCAACAGGAGCTTTTCCACATGTTTTGGTGGGTTTTGAAGCAGAGCCTTGAGCACAGCTGCTCAGGGGTTAATGCACAAAGCTTTACATGAATTCCAAGAGTGCCCTAGTGTCTCCTCTGCACAGCAGAAGTCCTATCCAAAATTCAGCTGTTCAGGTTTTATCTGGGAGAGCATCAGAGCAAGATACATCAGAAACAGATTTATTTCTTCAGTCTAAAAATTCATCTCCCTCCCAAGCCTCTTCTTAAGCATCCTTCTTGCTTTACTGGAAATGACCATACCTGGAATGACTTTGGTTCATTTATGTAAATCACAATCTTTCCACAGATTTTTTTTTTTTTAACGCTGTAATTTACCTGTCACAATCTTTCCACAGATTTTTTTTTTAACGCTGTAATTTACCTCCAATAATTAATAGCAGAGAAACTCAAACCAACCCCACAGCATTTACTGATGAGACTGCTAAATAACTTTCCATCTTTGTTAGAATTAATGAAACTCTCTTCAAGACCTCCCCAGAAGCCTCCACCCCCCTTTTCTGCATTAGACTATGTGAACAAGTATATATATATACACACACACTCTCCTAAGCTTATAGTTGCTAAATAAAGACACTGAAAACACCTGCAGCATTGAGTCAAATACAGGAGTGCAGATTGAATTACAGGCAAGTACATTAAGTTTTAAACCCCAAAAATGAGGGGGAAATATTAAATCAACCCCAAGTTCCAAAATTTGTTCATATAATTTCTTTTTTTTTGAGGTGGCAAAATATTTGCAGAAGGCCACAATGGCTTTGTAGGAACAGGGGGGTTATTCCAACTTTTCTTGGGATCACTAACTTGCGTGGAAACTTTCTGTGCTGATTAATATCCTTTCATTCAAAGAGAAACCCCAAGAGCATCATTCACCTCAACCTCTGGTTTGGAATAAATGTCAAAACTTAATATTCTCACTCCACCTCACCCCCCAGTACAAAATACACAGGGAAGGGATAGGATGCATAAGGAGCAGAAAAATGACAAAACCTTCTTTCAAAGATTCCCAAAGCCAGTAGAGGCCTCAGAAAACACTTCTTTTACTACCAAATTCACAAGTATTTCTGCATGTGCAGACACCCATTGGTAATTCACAAGCCTCAGTCTCTGCTTATCCACAGCTCAGCACAGACTTGAGATTTGGAGGAAGGTGCCAGGGAAAAAAGTAGTCAGCTCTATGTGCAGAGGCTTTATCTGTATGACAAAACTGCTAAGAGCAAGCAATTTAACAGCTAACACTAAACTTCCTTACTTTAAATACCTCCAAGTTAAAAATCAATAGATTTTAATTGTTCAGTTCAAAGTAATGTTTTGTTCTGAATTGAAGCAAAAAGAGTTTTCATGCTTTCTGGTGAAGGTATCTCCTCAACAAGTGTTTATTGAGTATTGATTTAAATTTTACTCAGTAAAATGCTCAATTTCAATTTCTACCTCCTGTAATATAAAACCTGAAAGTTTCACGAAACAGTAAGAAAAACTACAGGAATACAGTGAAAACTGCCACATTTTCTTCCTGTCTTCCCAATCCCTCTGAAAAAGATGCACTTGACCTATTTTCACATCCACTTGCACAATGCCTGAGCTCAGCACAGCCCATTCCTCTCTCTCACTGCTTGTTCTGCTCACTCCTTCCTCCTAAGCTCAAGCTCCTTTGCACTTTACAACTTGTACTTCCCTGCCACTCTCCTTCCCTTCTATTATTCTTGACCAAGGCTAATGGTCAATATTTCTGGTAACTTAATGCAAGGATAACATCACACAGACATTTACAAGTGTTCTTATATAGAATCTCTCTCAGTACTCAAACTAAGTTTAGTCCTGGTGTCCAAACCCCAGGTTAGGACAAATCAGGTGTATGTATTAGAAGCATTTTCAGGTCTACAGAAGAGCCAAATAAATTGTTCAAGGGATCTTAGACAAGAAACATAGAATCACAGACACTAAGGAGTTGGAATGGACCATCACAGTACATCCAGCCCCAACCCCTGCCCTGGGCAGGGACACCTCCCACCAGAGCAGGTTGCTCAAGGCTTTAGCCAATCTGGCTGTGAACACTGCCAGGGCTGGGGCAGCCACAGCCTCCCTGGGCAACCTGGGCCAGGGTCTCACACCCTCCCCTCTTGTATATTGTCTCGAAACAGAATTAGTATGTTTTCCTCTAAATGAAAATCTAAGAGCTACTGACACACTGATTATCATCTCTCTGTACCTAGTGGACAGCACTGAGACAGTAAATCAGGATGAGCATAATATACCAATTTATTCAGCAAAGCCAAATATTTGATGAAGCACACACTGAAATTTAATCAAGCAAGAACAACCTGGGAAATCCTTCCCTATGCATCAGCTATCTCCAAATAAAATCCTAATATATACGTGTGTCTATACAAATGCAGACAGAAAAATATGACTATCCAAATAGGTTTTACATTAGTGCTGATCTAAAAAGAGGGAATTAAAACATATGTATGTTTGTGTGTGTGCACATGACAGACACGGATGTCCTGGTGAAAATTCAGCAAAGAAGCAATGAAGATGAAGGGATTACAGTACCTAAAACACAAGGAGAAAACAACCTCAGGAAAGTTCATGAGGATCTTTTCAGTGTCTGTAAAGATGGGAAGGAGTAAAGATTAAACCAGACTCCTCTCAGTGGCATCCAGTGAAAGGACAGGAGGCAAAGGGCAGGAATTGAAATACAAGTTATTCCATTTAAACATGAAAAGGAAAGCTTTTCTGCTGTGAAGGTAGCCAGACACTGGAAAAATGTTGCCCAGAGAGGATGTGGGTTTCCATCTTGAGGTATAATCAAACTCATTTGGACTCAGCTCCAAGCAACCCAATGGATGTGGTGAACCTCCATGGAGCAGGGGATTGGCCTAAACCATCTCCAGAGGTCCTGTCTCACCTCAGTCACTCTGCAATTCAATCCATGATCAATGCCATGTAAGATGACAGTTGAAGAGCTCTATACATATACTCGAGCAACTACAGGTGGTCAAAGGCAGAAAGTACCGTTAGGCCATTTCAAACTGGACATGTCTTTACTGTTCATGTAAGGCACAAATCAAAAATATAAAAGGAAATACTTCTTGGTGGTTGTGAGGGAGAACGGATTAGGGGAGTGAAATTCTAAAGTCCTATTTAATGCTGGCTTTTCCTCCTAAGTAAAAACACAACAGCTTATCTGAATAGCATTGTCCTCTCAAACTTGCCATTGGATGACAAAAAGGTCCATTCTAAGTGCCCCCAATGCCCCAAAGAAATGCATTAAACTTTTTCTTTACTACAGCATAGACATAAATCCATCACAAATGAAAAAGATGGTCTCACCTCAAAAGCAATTCTTAACAACCTCTCAAATGACAACACAAACCTCTTGCACTTCCCAGCATTTGTATATTTGCTATCACACTGTCTGTCTTAAAAGCATATTTGCCAGCTGTGAAAATCACTGTTGGCCCTGCCTCGATGCATCTGCCACCTGCCACAAGTTCCAGAATCCATCTATGATGGAGACATTCTCAGGCAGCTCCTGTGCTAAAATGAAATGACTTTGCTCTACTGCTCATTCAGCCACAAGTCTGATGTTCAGGGCTGGTTATAACCCAAATCCAACCAGCTGCAAGGAGAAGAGGAGCAGGAGCATACACATAGACACACACTGGGGTCAGAGACTCTCTTACAGGAGTTTGCTTTTGCCTGAGAATGCACAAAACTCATTCTGGTAGAGCAAGTATCCATATCATCCAGTAAGCACCTACAATGTCTTTTATTAAAAAGGTCACACATGGTCCCCAGCCTAAAGGAGCTCCCCAAAGAATTGCAGCTACCTTCTCCCAACAACCACAAGTTAAACTGTTACTTACCTGGCCTGTCTTGCACACAGTTCTCCACAAGGAAAGTAATTTCATTTCTAACCCTGATCTCTACACTCTGGCAATGAAAGGCAATAAGGACAGACAAGTTTAAGACACAATGCTGCCACACTTTTAAATGCTGGAATACACAAGTCTCAGTATACAAGTTCTGACAGCACCAGTGGGACCAATATTTCTCATTTCAACTGCTTAGTAGAGGACTGGTATCAGGGTGACCCAGCTGTGGTCTTCCAGGACCTGAAGGGAGCCTAAAAGAAAAGGGGAGAGAGACTATTTACAAGAGCCTGGAGTGACAGGACAAAGGGGAATGGCTTCACACAGACAGAGTAGCTTTAGATGATATGTTAGGAAGAAATTCTTCCCTGTGAGGGTGCTGAGGCACTGGCACAGGTTGCCCAGAGAAGCTGTGGCTGCCCCAACCCTTGAAGTGGTCAAGCTCAGGTTGGATGGGGCTTGGAGCAACCTGGGCTAGTGGAAGGTGTCCCTGCCCATGGCAGGGGGTGGAACTGGATAGTAATTAAGGTCCCTTTCAACTAAAACCACTCTGTGATTCTATGATCTCTTCCTGCCAGGAGGAGTTGGCACCACTTAGTGGCCATAAGACACCCTTGGAAGGTGAAAAATAAGTAGATCTACTGATCACATTCAACACATGTTCATGGATGACAGTCAAGATCTAAGCAAACCTTCTAGAGGAGATATCATTTGATACTATTGGGAGGAGTCAACCTGAAAGCACACTGCACTCATACTGCCTTTCATCAGGAGATCTGGAAATATTTCACAAGTGTTAATTAAGCTCCCCCAGACTCCTATGAGATTGAAAAAAAAACCCATCTATGCCAGTTAGAATAGACTTAATTGAGACATAGAAAACAAAATAACTTGCCCACAGTTATAAACCAAGATGGGGATGGAGTTTGGAACAGAGGATCTGAGCCTCCAAACCCCAAATCCCTAATCCAAAGATTCATCTGTTCCCTGATGGAGCATCTCAATGCAGTGAGGATCAGAGCACTGTGAAGGGAATGTGCTTCTCTCACAACATGCATGATTTGAGTACAATATTCAATAGGCTGCTTTGCCACCAAGGAGAGCTGAAGTTGGTTAAGAAGGGCAAGGTTTCATTCTCACCTGTGAGATTCCAAAATGCAACTGTGGTGAGTCAGAGCTCTGATTCTCCTGAAGAAACAGGAGCAGAGAGAGGGCTGAAATATCCTTATGTCTGAGAGAATTAATTAACAGTAAAGTATCACAAAGGGCTGGGGGTGGGGAAAACCTTGATTCATGTTCATCTTCAAATACATTTTCTTTAAATCATTTCCTTGTGCAATTATCCACATATTACAGATAATATTCTTGTACTTGATTCGCCTTGCTTTAAAATGACAATGTAAACATTTTCCTCCTCCTTATTATCTTGGGATTCAAAGTTATCTGAAGAGAGGTATCCAGGGGAACAGTATTCAGTGCAGCAAATAATTTTTCATTGGTATTTACTTTCCTTTTAAAACACTAAAGGGGAAGGGAGGGAGTAGAAAGAGTCAAGGTCACGTCTTACATAAATATTCAGCTTGAATGTGATTCCTACTCCCATTGCCTTGTGCTATTCCATTGCTGTGCCCTATGGACATGTACTGCCAGTAAAGAGCAGGATTCTAGTAAACTGCAAGTTTCCAGGCTTCTCTTTTGTACTAAGTTCCCATCAAAAAAATAAAACTAATTTCCATTTGTTTCTGAACAATTATCTAAGTTCCCATTCTGACCCAAATGGCCTAAAAAGGGACAGCCTTCTTTTCCTGCCTGAATTAGCTGCTAGTGAAATCTAAATCCATTTGCTAATCCCATCGTGGTTCTCCCAAATCTTTGCAATTTGTCACATGCTTCTTCCACAACATCAAATCATACAAATATTTAGGTTGAAAAAGACCTCAGACTGAGTCCAGCTGTTAAACCAGCACTGCCAAAGCCACTACTAAACCACATACCCAAGTGCCACATCCACACATATTAAGTCCCTCCAGGAATGGTAACTCCACAGCTGCCCTGGGCAGCCTGTGCCAGTGCTTGATAACCCTTTCTATGGAGAAAGTACCTCTAATACTCAATCTAAACCTCTCCTGGCAGAGCTGGAGGCTGTTTCCTCTTGTCCTGTCACTTGTTATGGGGGAGAAGAGACCAAACCCCACCTGGTTCCAATCTCCTTTCAGGTAGTTGCAGAGAGCAGTAAGTTCCCTCCTGAGCTGCCTTTTCTCCAGGCTGAGCCCTGCCAGCTTCCTCAGCTGCTCCTTGTGCTCCAGTCCCTACCCTGGACACTCTCCAGCACCTCAACATCTTTCTTGTCATGAGGGGCCCAAAACTGATCCCAGGATGGGGAACAATCACTGCTCTAGTCCTGCTGGATTTTTAAGAGATTTCAAAATCCTTGGTGTGCATTCTCCACAGAAGATGCTTTATAAGGCAGCAGCCTGTGTCAGGCCTGTGGTGATGCACTCATTGCTGGTTGGGATGAGCTTAAGTACCAGCCTTGGAAAAACAAAGCTCCTGAGCTGCTGGCAGCCCAACAACAAAAGAAGGCTCCCTTCAGGAGAGTTTTCCTGCTTGTACCAACAGCATGGCACAAAGCCATCACTGTTCTGTCTCCCCTCTAGCAAACATCTATCAACTTAAACTTTTAAGACCAAAGACTAAGAAAAATCTTCTTAGAAAAAGATCTGCTAAAACACTTGTAATCACTGAATTATTTTTTTTTACCTTTTTACTCTTAGCAGAGAGTTGTCCCAACAGAATTTAGAAGATTCCTTAATAAATCCAATCACTTTTACAGCCTCAGAACAGGAACTGATCTGCAGATTTATTGGGCACACAGACACACACACACACATCTCCTGCAGTGCCATAATAAATTCCTAGAACATCACCTAACAACACTGATGGGCACTGCAGGAACACAGCAGGCATCAATGGCCACTATGTGGCCTGCAAAAGGAAAGAGCAGAGGGAGGAAAATGGATTGGAAGCCTGAGGGTATAAAGAAAAAGGAAAAAGTTTTGAAGGAACTCATTATAATTTGTTCTCTTTAACACTACAATAATGTAAATGCTGAGAACAATAGCAGAAGAATGGGATTGAAGCTAATTTTCACAAGACATGAATTCCCTCAAGCTGACTGATAAATAACAGTATTTTCTCTCCTCCTTTTTTCTTTAATGGGATTCAAATTATTCAATTTAATTGCAGCAGCACTGGTTTCCCCACCCAGCTTACTTCTATTCCAGTTAAAGCGAACAAAGCACAGGATGACCTTAATTGCATACATGATGGTTCTGATTCAAACAAGGAGTACAAGAGCACCATGAAACCTCATGTGGTAAACACAATTTTAAACAAAACCCATAAAACCTCAAAACCCAGTTCATTAAAGTCCAACTGCTGCCTTGCAAGTCAAGTCTAAACCACAATATAACTCCTGACAACTCTCCACAATCACTTAGTATCATAATATGTGAAGGGGTTGGAATGGAGCTTAGAGATCATCCAGCCCCAACCCCCTGCCCTGGGCAGGGACACCTCCCACCAGAGCAGGTTGCTCAAGGCTTTAGCCATCCTGGCTTTGAACACTGCCAGGGCTGGGGCAGCCACAGCCTCCCTGGGCAACCTGGGCCAGTGTCTCACCACCCTCACCCATAGAGGAGTTCTTTGCACAGCTCTATGGGGACATGGACTTCCAATGAACTACAGTTTAAGTTTCCAGGCTTCTATTTTGTCCTGAGTTCCCATAAAAGAAAAATTCTAAGTGTCACCTCTTCTAAACAATTAACTAGGTCACCATTCTGACACAGAGCCTGAAAGGTTACAGTCTTACCTTTCAGCATGGATTAGTTGCCAATGGAAACTAAATCCATGACAGTAAAAAGAAAATTAATTCCACCACATTCTCCCAAACTTTTGTGACCTGTCACAAACTTCTTCCACAACATAGAATCATTTAGGTTGGAGAAGACCTTTACTCTGCTCAAATACCCAAACTTTGGCTTGCATGCATACTTGGTCAAGTGGTGCTAGACCAAAGAGATGAGGCAGAGCACTGTAGAGTTGCACCAAACCAGCTCATGACTGCAAAGCAGCAGCAAAAGCCCCTGCAATACACACAAGCAGTCAGAGAAGCCCCCAAACTGCTGACCAGCTCTGGTGATGAGCTTCCCTGTCACAAAGGGAGACTAAGAAAATAGTAATATTAACATCAATAAATAACCAAGCTTTCTGAAAGGTATTAATTGCTCTACTAGAAGGTTGTCCAGAAACTCTATGTCCATCCTCTTGAAGACTGGACTTTCAAAAAAAGAAATTAAAAAAAAAAATCACCTGATCACACACTTTTTTTCTGCTGCAGGACCCTTTGTTGTTCCTGCAAAAGATGGATGGTCCTGACTGAAGGAGCTGCTATTCAATATTTTGGTTTATGCTCATTGTTAGCTCGTGGCCCCATGCATTATTTACTGCACACTATGCAAACTGAGCTCCACAGAGAGAATTATTAATTTCCTCTCAGGTTTCTCTACAGCTATAGAATTTCTGGGTCTTCACATTCACACCCAACCTCAGAGCTCTGTGTTCACCCCTGTCCTTTCAGGCACTCAAAGAGATTAAAGGAAGAGACCCATGTTAACACCACATTCCCCATTTGAAGCTCAGGGATTTTCAGGGTTCTCAGGAACCTGCATCAACCCCACACATAGGAAATATGTTGGCACCAATTTCAGCTGCAGATCTGACACCTAAAGCCCTTTGGGATGTTATATGCAGTGCCTCAACTCAGCCTCCCCACAGGGTAACAGCTAGTGCTCCTCTGCCAAAGCTCTTCAACAACTCACCCACAAGCACTCAGGAACTTTGATGCAGAAATAAAACATCACATGCTTAACACTCTTCCTCTCTCTGACTGGTACATTATGTGCTACTTTAGCACCTACACATCATATATAGCACTTATAATTGGGGGGTTTTGTTTTGTTTGGGCTTGGCTTATTTTAGTTGGGTTTTTAGAGAGGGTTTTGGTGGGGGTTGGATTGGTTGTGGTGTGTTCAGTTTTGGGCTTTTTTAATACTGCACTCACTATTAGCCCCTGGGTTAGATCAAGTACAGATTTGGGGGTGAGGAGGAGTGAGGTGGATTTAGAGAGGGCACGTGATGCAATCTTGTCATCACCATAACACTGCTAATATTTAGCAGATATGCAACACAGATTAAAAAAACACTGAAGAAGCATTAATATGTGTTATTGCTTATTATATGCTAAATACAGCATCCTTGGTTTTTCTCCCCTCACTGTACCTCCTGTTCTTTTCCCTCTTCAACAGCATTATAAGAAAAGTTAGAAATTTAAAGGGGAAAACAACCTGCAGTGACTTATTTAATTTGTTTTCTTGGAGTGCAACACTTTCCCCCTTCTACAAGAAATAGTCAATTTTTTTGTCCTATCTAAATGAAAGTGACTCAGGCAACACTATTTCCACCATTTCCTCTGGGATACAATTCCAAAGCCTCATGGATCTGCTGTAAGATTTTCTTAATGCTCAAAGTAAATTCTTCTCTTGTTTAAATCTCATTCGGTTTCTCTCAGTGTACATTAAATAATTCTCCCTTCTTCCCTCTGATATGCTCTCCCCTTCCCAGCTCCACCCTCAGTTACAGGTCCAGAAGTTAAATGTACTTAGGTATTGCAATTCTTTGTTCAAAAGTGAAGAAACTGCTGTCATTTGTGGGTACTCCTGATACATTAATTTGTCACTCTTGGAAATCAGATGATGCTGAGGGGAATATTTCAGGCAGGAAAAAAAAACCCACCTTGACACACATACTTTCTTAAAAGTCCAAACACAGCAGGTAGCATATTCTGCCCTTAGTGTGCTGATTTTATGCAAATATCCCATCAATTGTCAGTCAGTCCTCTCAAATTCTCAGCATTAATCACTCCCAGATTTCCCTCATCCACTCAAAAATCACTCTGTATAGCTTTACTCTGGCTCTATATTGCAACACTACCCACAATTCAGGCTAAATTCCTGCCTATAATTCTCAACTCTGATATTTTTCAGCCTTTCAGTTCTTTAAAAAGTTTATCATCGCTTAGAACAATCTCATCAATGAACTACTTCTAAATATCTCCTCAGCTTTAATGGAAATTGCATCTCAAGTCTGAATCTGATGAGCAATTTTCTGCCTCCCCTATGCTATGAGGAAGGACACTATGAGTAAATTGTTATGCACATGAGATAATCCAAACACTCATTCTGTTCTCTCTTCAGCAATTTTAGCATGAATTCCACTTAGCAAAGCAGGATGATACAAGTTTGGAGTGCAGGTATTGATAATGCTGCTGTTGGTTCAGGTCTCAAACACCTGCCAGTCAGGAACCACTGGGAGTTATACTAAGGGACATCAGGAAATTCAGTATTTCTTTCTCTAAAACACTCTCTCTCATTTATTTACTGTTGTTAGCAAAAAGCAGCTCAGCAGCATCAAGGTTTTGGGGCGGGGGGGAGAAACACTTTTCTGCCCTCTTGCCATGAGAGCTCTTCACACCAATACAAGCAGAGGAACCACCAAAAGGAAGAAAAACCTCTTAAAAAAAATCCCCAACCAACCCAGGAGTGATTTAATGTAGACAACTGCCAAATGACCTCCAAAAACCACCAAGTAATATTGCAAAATATTACTTCCCAATCGTTTTGAGAACTAATTTTGTATTATCACCACAAAAGCCAAGTGCAAGGGTAAAAGAGATCCAGTGCAGCTATACAGTGTGTTAATTTATTTCTTACACTAGACATGCACAGATATGTTAATTAGCACATCATAGAACATTAAAACCTTTGGCACACGGCAAAGCTTTACTATAAAGGATGCAAAGTTGAGTGCTGACTTTAAAAGGGTTATTTTTGCTTGCTAAGTTCATTTAAGGACAATTAATTATACTTTCTTATTTTTGCAGGCTCTGGCCTTGGCAGTCTCCAAGGGTTATCCCTGAGCCAACAGAGACACTGTGTTTATTTCCAAGCTTTCCACTTCTCTGATCATTCCTACCACGTGCTGATAACTGTTAGTACATACACCATCTCCCATGTTTTAATCATAAAAATATTCACTGTTTGGGTAGGAAGTGTTGTGGCTAACAAAACTCATTTATTCAGGAAGTGGCAACAGTGCTTTGACCACCATTTGCATAGTAAAAATCCCTTTGCAAACTACAAGATTGATTGAAACTTTTTATTTTTGTGCTAGGTCATATGGAATTTTTTGACCTGATTCATGCTGCAATGTTTGAATCTCAAGAACTGCGAGAGAACTGCTCCTTTTGGAATAGCTTTCCTAAAAATAAATAAATAAATAAAATCAATTTTATTGATCACATTGGTGGAAATTTTCCAACTAATTAAATGATATTCCCACCACCCCAAATTAAATAATGGGTAAATAAATAAATAAATAAAGGCAGCAACATCCCTGGCAACAGCTCAATGCATGTGTTTGGACACAGGAGCAAGGTGGACTAAGTGGATTGCTGGCAGCAAACCAACCCTCACTGCCTCTTTACCTGCCTTTCCAGGCAGGACACAGGCAGAACACTGCAGAGATTCACATGCTCTAGAGAGAATGAGTCAGTGCTGGCAGCAAGAGCCACACCACAGGGCACAGAGAGCTGAAGCCACTGATCTCAAGTCAGATTTCTCAGATGATTATGTTCTGTCTGGTCAGAGGCAACAAAGCAACAAAAGGTTTGCCTCAATCCACAGGGAAGTTCCAAAGCAATTGTTTAAAGGGAAGGAGTGAAGATGAGCAACTGCCTTTAGCTGCCTGATGGGTTGAGTGACTTCTGGTGGTTTAATTTGGTTTGGCTGCTGCACAGAACTGTCACATCTGGGTTTGCCTGGCACAGGCTCCGACCCAAGCCCAGTGATGCACTGAGATATCCACACAGAGCTGCTATCCATAGCTATTCTGGTGCAGACAGCAGTGTTTTGCACAGGCTAAATGCATTGAAGTCCTGTCCTTTTACATGGTTATTCTTTTTCATTACTGAAATGAACAGTGTGAACACATGAGCAGAGCTGTGAAATACCCCTTGAGCTAGAGAACACAGACAACTGCTTCTGGCATGTTTAAGGCTCTTAAAATATTAGCAACTGGCTAATATAACAGGTAAATAGATGCTTCTCTAAGCAAACGAAGAATGGGCTGCTAGTAAATCCAAACTCTTCGTATCACTTTGGTTTGTGAAGGGATGTGCTCAATCAGTTTGAGAAAGTGTCACTGTGAAATTAAGGACAACAGCTAGGCACTGTAGCACAAGTTTCAGCCTAAGGCCCAACATTTGCAGCAGTGAGCTACCTCCCAATAACCTTGGAGGACAGTTAGCTTACAGAAAGGGAGATGATTGAGATGATGGCAGTGCCAGGCACCCTCCCAGCCTCCCAGCACCCAGCAGCAGCCCACTTCTGAGCTTCACTTTGTGTGCTTCCATCCCCTCAGGTTCCTCTTACCTTCCCTATTTCTGTTCAGACTTGCTCCCTCCCTCCTCCTCCTGCTGTCATCTCTCCATATTCACCTTGCCATCACCTTCTCCATAACTAACCTCCACCCAAACACATCAGTATCTTGTCAGCTGCCACCCCTGCTGCTTGGCTGTGGTGCTGCTCCCATTTCTTTTGCTGTTTTCTCTTATACAACTGCAAGAGGAAAAACTTCTTCAGGGTACAAAGAAAGAGTCATTTGTGACTCTGAAGCGTTTAGCACAGTTGGCTCTTCAGAAGTTTCAAAGTTACTACACAATAAAGCAATCACTTCAGGTTTAATAAAGAATAAAAAGAGGAAAAAGGACTTTTTAAAAAATGCTCACTTGGTACCATTATGAACTGGCAATTACCTATCAAGGCCAGAATGAGGAGGAAGGTAACAAGCACTTCTGCTCAGCCACTTTACAACCAAACCCAAGCTAAAGGCTGGAGAAAGCATATCCCACTGCTAGAACAGACATGCAGGTACACAACACCTCTTGAAAGCAGGTGGACACACATAGGAAACACTAGATACAGCTCCTGAATATTTATCTTGGTGCTTTTCTGTTCTTAGGAACAAAAAAAAAAAAAAAGAACCAAGTAGTAAAAACTCTTGATAACAACCCAATGCAGTACAATGGAGTTACATTGTACACAACCTCTAAACTTAACCCAAAACTTGGCTTAACCCAAAACTTGGCTTAGAGTTTTGCTTTGTTTTGTTTTCAAGATAGAACTCTTCCAGCCACACACAGCTGAAAAAATTGCAGAAGGTAAAATATTTCCCTGAGAAACAACTGCTTGTGGTGGAAATACATTACACTTTACAGTTTCAGCAACACATGTTTCCATTAGAGCACTGAATTCACACCTCAAAATGCAGCAGAAGATTTGGGCTGCCCACACATAAATGGGTGCACACTGACAGAAAATCCCTATTCTGGAGAAATGAACCATCAAGCACAGCAGCTTCCCATCTTGCTGACAGAAGTGCTCTTCTGCTTATACAGCAAATGCTGCTGCAATTCCAGTAAGTATTTCTAAAGGAAGAAAGACCCATCTATACAGCACTCAGAGGTTTAATTCTCTTCCTCATCCATCTTCATGCCCTACTTCTAGGTGGTCACAACACACATACTTTCCACTGAGCAACACTGGGCACAAATTTTCATTATCTTCTTAAAATAAGCAAACCCACATGGCACCAATACCATTCCCAACTCCAGGCTTTTTCATTAAGAGAAGGAACCTGGAAGCTCACTGCATGCAATTGTTTTATTTGCCTGTTTAGGACTGTTTTTCCCCCAGCACTCAGCTGTGAGTGCTGACCTTTGTGTCAGTACTAAGGGAACAAAGATTCACTCACATGTAGATTCAGGCAATTCCAGTAACAGCACCAAATTCAGCAGTACTGAAGTCAAAAGCACATTTCAATCACATCTCCCAGCACGGCATGAAGCCCTAACTCTGCTCACATAGGCAATGATGTTTTCTTCCAATTCAAAGAGGGAAGGATTGATCCCCAACATAAAAAAATAGATAAACTCTGGACTAAGTTGTAATACTCTTGATTTTGTTGTTCTTTACAACTTTACAGAGGACAAGAGTGAAACAGCCTAACTTCACTTGACATACAGCTGAATTCCCAGCCAAGAGCTTCTTCCCAGTGATTCAACACAGGAATGAAGCTGAGATTGACAAGGATGCATAAAAAAAAAAAGTGGTAAACTCTGTTTCCTCTGTTAAGTCAGATCTGAAGACGTTTCAGCTAACAAAACATGAGATATGGGACACTTTGAGCATTTCCAGCACAAAGGGAACAGCATGGCTGAACAAAGAGGTTTGCGTAACTGTAGGTTGCTCAGGCTGCAGCACTGATCTGTGCCCACACAACATCATCAGCTGTCAAACCCCACAGCCTTGCTGTGAGATGAACTCAAAAATATCAAGGAACAAGAGCCAGGTCCCATCCTCCCAAAATTCACAAGCAGCTCAATCACTCTTTAACTACATGAGCTGCACCACTTCAAACTGCAGCAAAATTCACCAAGTCAGCTTGAATTCCCAAGTCTGCAGTCCCCAAGGGATCCAGCTGGAGAAAAGAAGAAATCAAGCTGCTGGCCTTGGATTCATTTACAAGCAGTAGTTAAAAGAAAACAAGAAAGCCAGAGGAGACCAAGCACTAAGGAGGTTCTTTCTTCCTGGGGTTTCTTGTCCTGGTTACCAGGTGGATATTCTTCCCAGAGTTACAGCATTGCTAACTGTGGCATTAAACAATACACTTCTTTCTCTGAATGCCCTTGTTTTCTTTAACTGAATTACCAGCATTTTCTTCTGGAACATGCAATGCCCTGACATCCAATTTTGCACAGTTATCCAACACTCCTGAACCACAGTGTGATAGATGGTATGTATTTATCCAATATTAAAAACCAAGTGGGTTTGATTAAATGATGCATAGCCCGATAAAGACATGGTAATTGTCTCCTTGCCCATGAAGATATATGATCTTTAGAGCTTGCAATAATGAACCCTAGAAGGAATTGCTTGTTATGTAATTACAAGTGCACAGAAAGATAGGGCCAGGCTGGAACAAGTCCTCACCAATGCCAGCAACACCTTTGTGCCCCTGATCTTTTCCTCCTGCTTTGCCTGGAAAACAGCAGGTGGCATTCAAAAGTAAGAGACAACACAGGGCCAGGAAGGTGATAGGGCAGGATATGGGTAAGGATTTCTCCAAATAAAGCAGATACCATCTGAATGAAATGACATCCAAGTTGTACTATCCAGCACAAGCTAAAGAAAAATTAGAAAACTAGAAAATGAGTAGTAGGAAAAAAAGAAGTGACTCTAAGCCAAATACAGTGGTTTAAATGAGCCAAGTAATCCTGTTCCATAAAACGTTCAGGATCTACCATAAGAGCCAAGTATACCATATTCTTATCAAGATTATGAACACAGAGCCAAGAAATGTCAACCCACAAGCCATTCTTTATGGAACTGGAGCCCTCTGGTACTGAGGCAGTGGAAAGCACAGGAGGTTTCTTGCATCGCAGAAAGAAACCTGGACTCCAACTTGGGTCTGTTGACAGCAGCAGGTGATCTCTGATGCTGCTGCTGTTTGAAATCTCTGCAATGTACCTACAAGGATGTTTTAGGAGCTTCATTACATATTTAATCTATGTATTACAAGACACCGAGGAAACAGACTGAAGCAGTTTCCATAAAAAATTAAGGAATCTCTCTCTAAAAAAGACACAGGGCTTTATATAGCAATGCACACACACACATCCTGCTGCTTGTCACCCAAACACCGAAAGAGTTTGTGTGAATGTTAACTAAGCTGCAGGATTGCTATGGCAAAACAGAGAGCTATTATTTCTCACGCCAGTGAGCAAACCCATATATACATCAATCACATTTCAGTAGGTGGATTTCAGGCAACATCTGCTATTTTTATTATTTCATTTAATTAGGGCCACGTTGAGTCAGTCTCAAATTTGCTCATTGCCAAAATATTTAAGCTCCAGTGCTAGTGTTGTACCTCTCCATTGTACACCCAGCACCTCCCATTCAAGCAAAGAACAATACCTGCCAATACACATTCCTTCACCTCACTTATAAAATCAGAATGAAAATTATCAGAGGCATAAAACAACTATGATAAATAACGAGCTTTAAAAAAAAACCAAAAAACCCTCACTGTACACATACAGAGAGAGAATCAGACACTGATCCTTCTGTGCTGAATGTTATTCAAAAGGATTGTCAGTGCCATGCTGAACAGATCCATTTACTTCCCTTTCTTTTCTCCACTTAACTGGATTTCATATACAAAAGTAATTGCTCCTATAAGAAACAACCCTTGTTGTTGAGGTTCAAAGCCTCAGACCTACATCTTTACCACTATTCGGGTTTCCATGGGAACAGATGATGGTGCCCTCTAAAAAAAAAAATATACCAAAATATTCTACAGCAAGTGCCCCAAATCATTCCCATAGTATTAATGAAAGCCAGAGCACGTGGATCTGCACACAGAACATAAGAGACTTGAAAAGTACAATTAAACAAGACGAACCGAGCTGAGGGACTTGCAGGAGGGTGAATGGTAAAAAAAAAAAAAAAAAGAGCTCTGCATTTCTAAAAGAGAAGGATTATCCCTCCGAGATTCACAAATGCCTTTATACACACAGTGACCTTTCGTTGCCACTGTCGAGACACTCAGTTTCACAACATCACCTCCTTAATATTAATTGTTTATGTATTAGGAAACAAATCGAGCCAGCCAGGGATAAAAATAAAGTGGAATTGTGGTGCTAACAGCTCCCCAGAGGGAGAGAAAAGTGATTATTGAGTTAAATGGCTGCATTGTTAACAATTGCCACACAGAGCAGCTCGCTCAGGAAGAGCCGTTTTTCATTGCCAATTTACTGACAGCAAAAATCTGAGTACATTAACTCCTACTAAATTAAACCTTCCCAAAAAAAATTCCTTGCAGTTTGCTCCCTTTTCATCTTCCCTTCTCCCCGGACAAACCCTGTGTAATGAACTCTTAGTTGCCATAACTTCACGGTGTAGCAGAAGCCTTTGAAAGCAGCTAGTTACACATCCAAACGTTCAGGAGCTCTGCCACAGTGAACCAAGGAGAAGTATAGGGAAAAAAATTCAAGCAAACACTGATAATCCAAAGAAAAAAGTGACAAGGAATCTGGTGTTCAAGTCAACTGCCCCAATGTAGACCCACTGTCCTACTTTCCCCCTCTAAATGCCTTTCACAGCTGCAAATGACTTTAATCTCTCTCTTTGTCACTCTGTGGTGCTAAAAATGCTCACAAAACAGACAGCAGCAAAGTGCACAGCAACTGCAAGAATACCCCACATATCTGGTGGGAGAAAAATTGCACGTGTCTTTCAGGAGAAAAACTTCCCTGTAGGCTAAGTTCCTTCATTTTAAAAATCCTGAAAGAATTGGCAACTCCTAGAACTACCTGGTGTAGTTCTGTCTCCTTCCTTGGGAAAACAAAGGATTTAAGTTAGCAGCTGACCCTGAAAGCTGAAAAAAGTTTAGCACCTCAAAGATATCTCCAGTTACAAATAGAGATAGAAGGGAAGGGGAAGTAGTTGCTGGGGGGCG
>NW_008657500.1:25062-25298 GCF_000695815.1 Acanthisitta chloris | reverse complement strand
CATCAGCAAAGATATAAAAGAGAACTGATGCCAGCACTGACCCCTGGGGAACACCACTAGTGACCGGAGCCAACTGGATGTGGCACTGCTCACCACCACTCTCTGGGCCATCCAGCCAGTTCTTAACCCAGCAGAGAGTGCCCCTGTACAAGCCGTGGGCTGCCAGGTTTTTCAGGAATATGCTGTGGGCGACTACATCCATAGACTTCACCTCCTCCACTCGGTGCGCAGCCTGT
>NW_008657500.1:18758-24916 GCF_000695815.1 Acanthisitta chloris | reverse complement strand
GCACTTAGGATGATCTGCTCCATGACTTTGCCAGACACGTAATAGAGTTGCTTAACAGGTGGGGAAACATGTAAATTATGACTTGGGATTTTGTTCTGTCTTTGCTTTTGATGCCTTGATGTCTACATTTTACCAGTCTTTATTTTCTGGGAATGGTTGAACTCCTGCCTGCCCACTGGAAGCAGTGAATTAATTCCTTGTTTTGCTCTGCTTGTGTGCACAGCTTTTGCTTTACCTATTAAATTGTCTTTATCTCAACCCACAAGTTTTCTCACTTTAATTCTTTCAATTCTTTGCCCATCCCACAGGAGAGAGTGTGTGCTTGGTGCTTGGTTGCTGGCTGAAGCTAAAGCATGACAATATGTCACATTGCCAAAATGTCAGTCATGACAGAGAAATGAGATGTATGAGTTTTTTCTTGTGAACTTAATCTTGCAGAAGATGTTTTTGCAACAAACATGATTATCCTGGTCATTAACTTTCCTTTCTAATATATTAATTTTCATGGTATGGGAAATACAAAGCTTGATGAGGTGTCTATTTAAATATTGGTTTGATTTTGTGTAAAATTCATCTTGAAGGGTGCTATGGATCTACACCATAACCGAAAAAGGTACAGTACTGCTTGGCAGTGCTGAAGTGCATGTGAATGGTATACAGTACATTGGATCCTGTAAAGTAGATCAGTTGTCTCTGTCCCAAGCTCTGCAAAGTGAAGCAAAGGAGAAGATGGGGTTGTAACTTCACTAGGAGGACACTGGTTTTGCTTGTTTCAACATTTGCCACTATGATGCTAATCTACAATAGCCATATATGTGCTTTAATTTTTATTGCAAGTGGGTAGGATGGGGGGGAGAAGAAGAGGGAGAGTTTTGATATGGAGAAGAGGGGCATACAGATGTGCCTTTAGAGGCTGTGGTACATGAGGCATATTGACCACAATACTTTGACCAGCAGCACTGAGATATTCTGGGCTGTCCTCCTGAAGGATCAGGAGGTAATAGCTGTATCTTTTTCCTCAATCTTTTTTTCCTTTCTCCTGGACCAGTTATCACCATTTTCCTGGACATCTGTCTATATGGTGAGGTCTTCAGGGAGGATACTCTTCTTGGCATTACATGTAGTGCCTCAGGGGCCTCTGACAGAAGGTGGACTCTCTCTACTAACATTAATTGACTTTCTGCCTCAAGATGGTTTTATCTTTAATCCTCACAGTATAGCTGTCCCTTGATCTTTTATGACAGAAATATAGTGGCACAGATAGAACAATTCTTAATTTGACAAAAAATAGAAATTAGTGTGTGTGCACAGTACAACTGAGTTCAGATCCCTAAAGTCAGGCTAACTCTATTTTTAACCATGCAAAGTAGAACTGTATTAACATATGCAGGGGGTGGGTTTTTTGTCTTTAATATCACAAGCATTAGCTACAGATCTTCACAGAGTTCACTTTAATTCAGGCTTTTCCCATCTGTCAAGGAGCTGTAAAATTAGGACACATCCCATCTATTGCTTAGTAGGAAGCAGAAGGGAAGCAGAGGGCTGTGCTCTGCAAGAAGGTTTACTGCAGGTGGTTTGCAACAATGTCACCAAATGGGGGAGGATCTATAGAATGAAACAGTGCTGAGGATGAGTTATGAAGGCTGCACATGTTTTCTGGGATATTTGCCTCAGACTGCCTTCAGCTGTGCATTGAATGGCTGTTCACAGACACAGAGCATTAGGTGTGATGCCAGTGGAAAGGACCTCACTGTGAGGCTGATCAATGATGCAGACCAAAGTGGAGATCAGACCTAGTCTGAAAGCATACTCCCTTCTGAATTTAAAAATAAAAAGTGGGGGGAAAGAGCAGAAGGAGAAAAGAAATCCCTACTAGGTCCACCCAAAGTATGATGAGATATTTGGCCCTGAAGGCACCATCAGCCCTGACTCTCCCTTGTCCACCCCCCTGAGGACTTCTGCTGCCCTGACCTCATCGGGACGTCATTTCAGCCTACTGGAGGCTCCCATGTCACAGGACCCTATGTCAGCCCCCTGGGGCCATTGGCTTCTGCCTTAGCAACACAGCAACAGGGCTGGTCTCCAGCTGCCCCCTGCCCAGGAGATAAGCCCACACTCCAGCCTGGCCTGCCCATTGCCAGGGAGGTACCTGGCGCTGGGGCTGCCCTGTTCCTGGCTGGGAGTGGGATAGGCACTGCCCTGCTCCCCAGGGGAAAGACCCTGTTGCTCTTTGGCCCCTGCAGTGTAATGACAGAAAAAGGTGCTGTTACAGGCTGATATGTATGTTGGAGGGGACCCCAAGTTCTACAGACAGGGATTTGTATGTGTGGACTCCCAAGTAATGCCTTTGGACCTGTCTTGTTGAGGAGGTCCTATGTGCTTAGCAGCTTCTGGAAAATGAGGCTGCACATTGTTTCAGTGCCTGAATGTGGATGTACACCCCAAACTCTTCCAAGTATTTTGGTGCTTGATTATTTTCTCTTGTAACAACAATCCTGGCTTGTTTTATGTTTGCAAAGCATTGGTCTTGACCTCTTGGTGGACTCGCTTCCTCACTTCTGCTCCTGACGCCTAAGGTACTGTGGACAGCTTCTGTGAGGCTTGACTTCAAGTGGAAGACATGGTAGCAGAGAAGAGAAGCATTAGAACTGTTTATTTTGTGATATTCAAGTATTGTCAGTTTTCCCTTTCCTTTTGCTGGCTCCTCTGAAAAAGGGCATGCTATCCCCAAGAACTGTGAATTGCAGCTTTGGACTGAGCAGAAAGATAGAGCCAGTTGTTCCCAGGAGTTTGGTTTCTTTTCACTGCTTCTAGCTCTTGTTTTTCTCTAGATCTTTTGACTCAGCTTTTGCTATGTAGTCTGCTGCTGTTTCACCATGGATAAGGCCTTATTTTGTGTATATCTTGGATAGTTGTGAATTTTTCGGTTCATTTGCCAAAATGTTTGGGGTCTATCTGATTCTTAAGCAATTCTTCCAGTTGTGCTGATGAAAAGAAATTACAGATGGCTTCTTAATTAGAAAGTTGCCATACATCCACTTTGCCCTTCAACCTAAAGCCGCCCTGTTGGAAAAATACAGAACAGTAGTACATCATCTATCTTACACACTCTAATACAACATGAGCTGGTGTGGGATGAATTTGAGGAAGTTGACATTCTTCCTACATGGAGGCTGGAAATCGAGTATTTAATCAATGGAAGCAAGTTTTCTACCCTGAAAGTATTGACATTCTCAATTACAGTGGAAACATCAAAGCTTTCTGCTTGAAGCTTCAGCCAGCCCTTGAAACATATGGTAGAATATTTTTGTGCTGCTCCTGCTATACTGTGGTGTATTGGATTTGCACTTGCATCATTTTCTTCCATTAGTTAGGCTTACCCTACTTCACCTTTCCAATTTACTGGAACTTAACTGTTCATTGACAACTGACTCAGGAATGCAGAGCCACACGCCGTAGCCAACATATGGCCTGAAGTTAATAAATTTAAATGCATGAAGTAGAGTAAATTAGAACTAGTATGTTAATGTTGATAGCTTTTACTGCAAAATTCTTATTACATCTGTCTTGGAGATTTTAATTTTTATTTCAGATGTACTTCATGCACATCATATTGTACATATGCATGATATCACAACTCTTCTTTTTCCTTTCAGGGGCCTAATGGGAAAACATGAGGATTTGTATAAATAAAAGCTCTGCATTCACTGAAATGGAAATGATACAGTTTCATCTTTTAGTAAAGACTTTTGCTGAAATTCTCATAAACAGTAAGAGGAGAAAAAATGTTAAAACATGTTGGGATGTGGCTGAGAGAAAAGTTCTTTCTTTTCTTAGAATAATGATTTTTTTCTTTCTCCCTCCCTGCTCATACTGGCAAACTATACAGCTAGTAGTAGTATGTCGGTAAACTTTCCGTAAGTCAACATCTGTTTAGGCTCATGGGGATAAAAAGTCTCAGACCTGTGTGTGGTTTTGCTACATGTATTTATTTTATTTGTGAAGAAAAAAAAAGAGAAGCCCATTGTCTAAACTTATTGGTCACTCCTTGAGTTGGCTTGGAAATAATATTGTGTTGTCCCTGTACATTGGCTGAATGGTTGAGGATACAATTTTATTGCTGCTAACATCCAAAGTTAGCTATTGGTGTAGTGCAATAAGGCCTGAGTTTCACTTCCAAATTTCTCAGGTCAAACTGGGGAAATTTTGGCATTTTTGCCATTCAGCATTTTCAGAGTGGTTTTGTTACTTTCTGTAGAAAGTTATGAGCCTCTCCTGATCAGTTTTAAGATTTCTCTTCCCTTTACTCAAAGCAGTGAAACAGCTGACATTGACTCTCATTTCTCCTGATTGTTATTGATGCAGCTTCCCAGGATTGCTGTTGACTTTAAGGGAAGCAGGACAAGCACCTTAATGGGTTTTATCTTCTATTCTCCATCCCCTTCAAGATCTTTGGTGATCAGGTATTGATATTCTACTTTGTCCTGAAAGGACTGGAGAAGGAGACTACTGTGGTACCCCTTCTATGGAGGGATTGTGAAGATTTTGGGGGTCAGTGATCTGAGATGAGCTGTGTCATGGTTTAACCCCAGCTAGCAACCAAGAGGCACACAGCCACTCACACACTCCCCCACCAACCGGATGGGGGAGAGAATCAGAAGGGTAAAAGCTAGAAAATTCATGGGTTGAGATAAAGACAGTTTAATAGAGAAAGCAAAAGCTGCACACACAAGCAAAGCAAAACAAGGAATTAATTCACTGCTTCCCAGAGACAGGAGGTGTTCAGCCATCTCCAAGAGAGTAGGGTCCCATCATACGTAATGGTTCCTTGGGAAGATAAATGCCATCACTCCAGTCCCCCTTCCACCTTCTTCCTCCCACTTTATATACTGAGCATGATGTCATATGGTATGGAATATCCCTTTGGTCAGTTTGGGTCACCTGTCCCAGCTGTGTCTCCTCCCAATCTCCCATGCTACCTCAACTTCCTTGACAGTGTGGCAGTATGGAAAACAGTAAAGGCCTTGACTCTGTGTAAAATCTACTCAGCAATAACAAAAACATCTCTGCATTATCAACCCTGTGTTCAGCACAAATCCTAAACATAGCCCCATACTAGTCACTGTGAAGAAAGTTATCTCCACTTCAGCCCAAACCTGCACAGCTGAAAGACTATATTGTCTTTTTCATTTCCCCTCATAAAACTCCAAAATGACAGGTTGAGACTTGGCACCCTTGATGTCTTGGTAGGTGCTCTTTCCAGGTGCTCTGTGGGTCTCTGTTGGACATCTTAGCCCAGAGAGCAGGTTTTAGAGTGGCCCTCAGCCTGATGTGACCTAAGTCTTGCTTTTTGCTTTCCTGCAGGGCAGGCATTCTGTCTATGACAGAGGTAAGGGAGTGGGGTGTCACTGTGCCCATGGACAGACCTAGCAGCCAGGGCAGCTACAGGGCACCCTTTCACAGAATCACAGAATCATAGAATCGATTATGTTGGAAGGAACCTCTGAGATCACTGAGTCCAACCTTTGACCGATCACCACCTTGTCAACTAGACCATGGCACAAAGCACCACATACAGTCATTTCTGGAAACCTCCGGGGATGGTGACTCTACCACCTCTCTGAGCAGTTCATTCCAATATTTAACAATCATTTGCATGAAGAAATTCCTCTTGATGTTCAACATGAACCTCTCTGAGCACAGCTCAAGCCTGTCCTCTTGTCCTGTTGCTAGTTGCCTGGGAGAAGAGGCCAACACTCGCCTTGCTACAACCTCCTTTCAGGCAGTTATAGAGAGCAGTAAGGTCTCCCCTGAGACCTTTCTCCCCTGATAAAAGGTTCTTCAGGCAAAATAACCCCAGCTCCCTCAGCTGCTCCTCATATGACCTATGCTCCAGGTCCTTCACCAGCTTTGTTGTCCTTCTCTGGACATGCTCCTGCACCTCAATGTCTTCCTTGTTGTAGTGATAGGCCCAGAATGGGACACAGTACCCAAGGTGCAGTCTCACCAGAGCTGAGTACAGGGGGACAATCACTTCCCTGATCCTGCTGGCCACACTACTCTTGATATAAACTCGGATGTTATTTGTCCACCTGTTATTTGTTATTTGTTATTTGGCCACCTGGGCACACTACTGGCTGTGTCAGGTTCCGCCCACG
>NW_008657500.1:0-18620 GCF_000695815.1 Acanthisitta chloris | reverse complement strand
CCCGGGGCACCTTCCGGGCTGTGTCAGCTCCTGCCAACGAGAACCCTCATGTCCTTTTCTGCTGGGCTGCTTTCCAGCCAATCTTCAAGCCTGGAGCACTGCATGAGTTTGTTGTGATTCAAGTGAGGACTTGACTCTTCACTTTGCTGAACATCATACAACTGGCCTCACCCCATCAATCCAGTCTGTCCAGATCCATCTGCAGAGCCTTTCTGCCCTCCAGCAGCTCAACACTCCCACGCAACTTGGTGTCATCTGTGAACCTACTGGGGTTACACTCAATCCCCTTATCCAGATCATCAGTAAAGATTATTAAACAGGACCGGGCATAATACTGAGCCCTGAGGACCCATTAGTGATTTGTGTGCAGGCACAGCAGCCCTGGGAGAGAGTTCCAGGGCTCTCTATGACACACCATGGTTTTCTGCAGCCACTGGATCCCTCATGATGCCGGTGGGTCTCTTGTGAGCCTTCCTGTTATTCTCTACCTTGGCACAGCTGCGCTGGCACAATTTTTGTATCAAGTATGCAGAAAATCAATCTGCTTGTATTGTAAATAGCTGTTGATCACTTATGGGAGAAGGGGAAAAATCTTGGGCCTTGAAGGAGATCTACTGGCGTCTTTGTTCAGCTGCATTTCACCCCTCTTTCTTTCGAACATGACACCAAGCTCCCCTGTCTATTCTTCCAAGCTCTTGAAATGAGGAGGGAGGCCAAGATGGAGAAATGGCAGCTGGAGTAGAGATTAAGGCATCTCAGATTAAATAGCTGGATGTCATGAGGCCATTGCATATGGCAGTGCTTCATCATTTCTAAGGGTTGTTCAGTAGTTTGAATTCCCACATACAGAGAACTGGCCAAAACACACTTTTTGTGGAAAAAAGTCTTATTATACTTTGTGTTGGAAAACAAAAGAAATGACATTGATTAAGTATGGATATACACAGGTGGCAGGCAAAAACCCTTTATGAATGGTATAGGATGAAGTAGCTGGAACAGCCGTTCTGGTGCTAGCTATTCATGTTTGCCAGGGAACAATTAGGATGGTAAGGGTTGGGTTAAATGTCTCTTCTGAAGTTACTCAGCCTTGTGTGTGTTCTTATGTCCCTGCTTCTCTCTCTGCATTGTGCCTTAGTTAAAATTTCTGTTAAAATTTTCTTATTACATTATAGATATAAAACCAGGAATACATATATTTGATTATATGAACTACAGTGTTAGTTATATTTGTGGCTTGGTTTTGGTGGTGTTTTGGTTTGGGGGGGCTGGGGGTTTTTTTTGTTGGTTGTTTGTTGGGTTTTTGTTTTGTTTTGTTTTATTTTTTGAGGTCAGACAGTTGAGTTGATAAATCTAAATCAAAACCAAATAGGTAAATAATCCCCCACTTATTTTCAGACTGGCTCCTCTCTTTTGTCTACACTCCCCAACTCTTTTACACAAAAACACTCTTGAACTGATACTTTGAAGAAAAGAAAAGCAAAGGAATTGAATAGATATCATCCCCAGAGACGAGAAAGAGAAACTTCTTGCATCTCCTCTTATTCTTTTTACCAGTAATTAAGATGCTTGTGAGGTAACAGTAGATTTGAATGGATTTGCCTTTGGCATCAAAGGAAATATGAACAACCTTGTGGAAAAGCATGTGTATCTTGTATACAAAATAGGTGTGGATGTCATAATATTCTATATACACAGTGTTTAACACAACATTTTTTTCCAGGCACCTTTTATTTATTTCTTCCAGATGGCTGGCTTGAGTAGGAATCATATGTGAAGGTATTGAAAAGCTTTGTGACTGAGCCAGGGACTGAACTCAGCAGTCTTTGTTCATAGATAAGCAATCAAACTATGAGACTGTCCATCTATATGCCACTGTTTGGCTATCCCTCCCTAATTGGAGGCAAGTCCCTGTTAGCTGGCTGCCCAGCTTCTCTCTGTTCTCCATTCCTTTAATATGTTTGGTGACTACTCACAAGTAGGAAAGCAAGAAGATGCTTGCAAATTTTATCATGTTGTTAAAAGACAAGATTGCCGGAGAAGTGTTTGTTCAAATGGCTTTGGCTTGAAGTCTAAGTTCTGCAAGACTGATTTCTTGGACAGTGCTATTGGCCCCTTAGGGGTTTTAAAGTATTTGCATGTTTATATATTTTCTGCTGCTATGAAAGTTTTTGCAATACACTTGACTTGCACAGTAAGGAGGCACTTACATAAACAAGCAGGTAATAACTAGATTCTTCTTAGTATGATCTTAAACTAGTCTAAAAGGCATTTGTTGTAAAAAATAGATATTTGCCTCCTGTGCATGTGGGAAAGGCTTTGAGCATTTTTTGTGCCTGTGATTTCTTGTTCTATACTTGTCACCCTTCTACAATGTCAGTGGTATCAGCAAAAATATTCTCATTTATTAAATGCAAAGTTATGCATCTGCTGATACTACTTTAAATGTAAAAAAAAAAAAAACAAGCAAAAAAAACTTAAGTAGAGAGAATTTCTTGCTTGTGTTCAGCTATATGGCTCAGATGCATATAGACACCTGCTGCATTTTAATTCCATGATCAAGTCTTCTTGGTTAGTGTGTTTCTTTTCCTATGTTTAAACTGTGCTTTTGCTCTGCCAGTTCTTCAGATCTTCTCTACTGTGAGATGTAAACATAGGGCCCTGAAATGTTCTAGGAGAACCTTTAGATTCCTGTGAGCATCAATGCAAACCTGGATAAGAGTAGTACATAGGAATTTTGGGCAGACGAGTAGTGGGACAACAAGAAGCTAGAAATCAGATTACAGCAATCTATTTTCGGTTTTGATAAATCAAAGTAAAACAATTTTGATTTGAAACAGACTATAGAACCATGAGCAATTCAGGCAAATGCTTCTACCGTGCCTTTAATCTGCTTTGAGTTTTTTACAAACTTGACAGCAATAAATGTATGCATATAAATAGAAGACAGTATGCAGGCCTATGCTTTACAGAGTGTTTGTAACTTTAAAGTCCCACAAATCTGAAGATTAAATCTCTTTTGAATTTGATAGTGTTCAGCCAGTCTCTTGAGGGTCCTTTGGCTTTATGGAATGAAAGTATGTAAATTTGAGACACAAAGTTGTACAGAAGAAAACTGTTTTTTCTCATGAGAGAACTCCATTTCTATTTTATGTTGCAGACTCTGCAGACCTTAAAGATCACCTCTGTAAAGACAGTGGTGGTGTGCTGCCAGCTCTCTGCAGTGTTTTGAGTCAAAAGGTATTTGCATTGCATGGACAGGATTGGTTTTAATAGTGATATAAATTATAGATTTCCCTAGAGATTTTCTTCATTCTTTTTTCGCTCTCTGGTGTCACAAATCAAGGCATTTGTAGTCATTCACCTATACTTCTTGTTTACTAGTTGCATGCCATTTAAAAATATTTTTTAAACACTTTTTATAAGATTTGGGCAGATTCCTCAGCTTTTTTAAAACTGCTTAAGTAAACCTAAGCGAAATATTAGATGCTTAAAGAAGAGTTCTTCTTCTCTTCAGTGATAGATATCTTTCTTCCTTTCCTTTGAGTTCTTAGTTTTAAAGAAATATTAAGAAATATTTATTTTTGACAATTGATATCTGCTCAGTTTGGTGTTCCTTGTATCAGTACCTAAAGGGGGCTTGCAAGAGAGCTGGAGAGGGAATGTTTTACAAGGGCATGAGGTGATAGGGTAGGGGGGAATGGTTTTAAACTGAAAGAAAATAGACTTAGATTAGACAAGAGAAAGAAGTTCTTTACTGTGAGGGTGGTGAGGCAATGGAATGGATTGCCCAGAGAAGCTGTGCATGCCCCATGCCTGGAAGTATTCAAGGCCAGGTTGGATGGAGCTCTGATCAGCCTGGTCTAGTGGAAGGTGTCCCTGCCCATTGCAGGGAGATTGCAATGAGATGATCTTTGAGTTCCCTTCCAATCCAAAATATTCTGTGATTCTTCTCTGAAGCAACTGTGTCTCCTGGATACTCGTCTGCTGGATGCTTCAAGCAATGGTACTGAATGCTCTGTGGGAGACAGGTGTTTAGTCAGCATTGGTGTTTTAATATAAATTCCACCTATTGCTTTAGTTCCTATTATTAATTAGATGGGGGCTGAGAGGCAAAACCTGCCCTGCTTTCTCTGTGGGCAGAGGCTGACACCGCTGGAGTGGTGACCAGGCCATTGCAGTGGTGACCAGACCTCAGGTGAGATCCCTCACCTGGCAGGAACCAACTGGGCTGGGTGGTACCTATGCTTATTGTTCCAGCTGCCTGATGCTCTCAGGATGGCAGGACCTAAAAATATGCCAAATCAGTGAAATCTGCTTAGAGATAATTATAAACCAGTTTTGAGAGCAAGTTGGTGAGGGTACTGTGGTCAGATGGGACCTGCCTCTCTCTCTTTCGTCCTGGCAGTTGTGGGCACTGGGAAAAGAAATCCCCTCTCCCAACCTGTCCATCAGATATTCCCTCTGCAGTAACAGTTCTAGAGGGAAAGCAAAGACCCCAAAGCCCCAAACACACACACACACACAGGCACACACACACAAAGTGACAGGGAGCTGCTCTAGAACACACCTCAGAGCAATGTTGTCCGTTCCCAGGACACTCACCATGATCTGACCAGCTGATGTCTCATACCTTACTTGAAATTGGTTCACTCTGCCCCGTGATCCCCTTTTCCCCTCTGTAACCATCCCATCCTTTGTGAAAAAAGAGAAGGTTTAATTCTGAGTTAGGTTAGCCTAACAGATCACCAACATCCTTTGTGAAAAAAGAGAAGGTTTAGTTCTGAGTTAGGTCAGCCTAACAGATCACCAGTGTTACCAAATATCTGGGCTGGCTGCTAGGGTGAAGTACAGAAGGAGGTGTTAAGTTTGTTTTAATAACAGTCAAAGACAGTTTTTGATATTCTGAAAAGGTCTTTCCATGGATTTCCTCTCCCCATCACCTCCATCCTTTATGTAAGACCCAGGTACTAGGGACGGACCCAAACTGCAGTTTATGTCTCAAAACACTTCCATTGTTCCATTTCTACTTCCTGCAAAATAACTCAGAATAACTCTATTATGTGCAGTGGAATTAATTAATTCCACTATGTGCAGTGGAACTTAAGCAGTGTAGAAAATACTGGATAAGCAAAATGGGGCCAAAGGCCTCTTTATGACAGGAAAGCAGTCGAATCTTAAAGCTGGCTATTCTGCTGTGAGATTAAGAATTAGAATTTGTTTTACCTTCGGAAAAGAGTCTAATAAAAATATCTGTGAGGAAATAGTGTGACACTTGAAATACTTGCATACCAAAAGAGATGAAAGTATTCCTGTTACTAGAGATTCAGAGTACCTTTTTCTTCCTAGTTTCATGGTTTTGCCTTTGAAGATATCTAAAAGAATGGAAAAACATTAGCAAAGTCCCTTTTCATCTCCTTTCCTACCCTTTTCCAGTCATAATAATCTGCTACTTTTAAAGTTTAGTTTTGTGACTCATTAGAGAAACACAAATGCTTCTTTTTCCAAGTGTAAAGAATATTTTAGTAAATGGATATAGAGAAGTTTGCTGCCCAAAATATTTTTTTCCCTTTAAAAATTAGTCTTGATCAGTGTCTTCTCTTCACCTAGAATTTTAGGAGAGGTTTATTTACCTACAACCAGCTGGCAAATCTATAACTAATCTGTAAATAATTGTCAGAGGATAAGATGGCAAAGGGAACACAAAGGAACAGCTGTATGGGTGCCCCCATTCTATACAGCTTGACTGGTTGAGCCTGGCAGGAGCTTTGCTCCACTAGAATTTGGCTGCCCAAAGCAGGCAGAAACTGTAATTTGTTTGATGTATACTTTAGTGAAGCTACAACATAGCCCAAGAGAAATAACCTCATCTTCCCTCACTTATAGGAGGAAGTTCTCTTTATCTAACCCTAAATCTGCTGAAATTTGACTCTAGGCCCCTGATTAATACGCTGAGGAAAAAGGACACAGTATATAGTGCCTCAAAGAAGGTGCACCTGCCTCACTTGTGGATTGCAAGTCCAAAAGGAATGCACAACGTGCTGCATGTGGCTACATTTTGCTGGAAAGTATGGCATAGAAGGAAAGGCTTTACATTTAAAAAAACCAAACAAAAATACATGAAGCTATTTTGACTTTATTTAACCTGAATGGTAGTAGAAAAACATTTACAACAGTGACAAACTGGAAGAAAATGATGATTGAGAAGAGCCCAAGGGGAGGGCATTACTAGATAATTACTGTACAGTTTAAAGTGAATGATCCCTTCTTTCTGCACAAGATTTCACAAGCTCATCATGGTATATGGAAAAGTTATAGCTGAGAGTCACATCCAGGAAAACAGCAAAATACAGGCCCTATAAATGGTAATCCATGACTTTCTCTCTAGCAGGTTCACAAGGCCTCTGTTGCAAATACAGATATACTGGTGACCATGCTTGTACATCAAATCAGTAATAATCTGAGATGAGGTGAAGAAAAAAATAAAGGAGGCACATAAACTCTAAAGTAGGATGTGAGAATAGTGAGAGAGAGGGTGAGCAAAAGTGTGGGAGTTGGTTCTCGCTTTTTTTTTCTGACTGTAAATAGAGACTACTAAAATATTCTCTACTAGGACCTTAGCAGGCACTCCCTTTATAAGCATCTTGATGATAAAATATTTAGAAATATTTTTAAAATGGTTATCAAATTTCCACCTGAAATTATCTCTGCACTGAAGCCTCAGTGCCCGAGCAATTAGAAAAACATAAATCAAACTTGAATTTTAAACTGTTACGGAGTTTCAGATTGAGTTCTTTGGCTCCGTGCTTCTTCTTTGTGTAGCATTTCAACAAGTGTTTTCAGCTTTTTGTGAGAACACAGATGTGTCACATTAAAGAGTGGATGGAGTTGAGCTTTTTGTATCCACTTGGCAAGAAGGAAACAGAAGAAGGAAGGGGGAAAAAAATCTCCTTTTTGAAAAGAACATAGTACATATAATCACCAGTCAGTCTGTGATTTAAAAACATCTGTTGAATAAAGAATTGATTTCAGCAGCGTAGCTGTTCTTTCTGTTTTTAAGGGCTTACTTGAGGGAGGGACTAGATTACTTGTATCATTAATATCTCCTAGGCTCTTAATTGCTGCTCTTCTAGCAGATGTCTAGCTTGATTGCTTTTTCAATTCTTTGGTGCAAACCTGGAGAAAAAGAGTGTTTTGTAAGGCTTTGTTGCATTGTTGAAGAGCAATTGAATTTCAAAGCTCTGAAGGGTAAGGTGGGCCATAATATTGAGGTGTGTATAACTGAATGTTGCCCTTTAGCTTTCATGTGTTTGTGTGCAAGGAAAATGGACAAAAGAAAGCCATAGAAATTTATTTGCTGTATTTGCGGGCATGTGTGGCTTTGATCTCAGAGATGTCCCTCTTGTTCTTGAAGCAAGCTTGAACTACTTTGATTAGGGAAAACAGATGCAGGCTTTGTATTATGTTCTTATTTATTGAGTATGTTATTAAGGTGTCCTTTGCCAGCTCTGTTCTGGAGAGTGCTTTACAAAGAGGTGAAGATGGAAAAGCTGTGTGGAAAATAAGTATGTAGATCTTGTGACCTAGGCTTTGGTTTGGTTTAGTTCCTCATGCATAGGAACCCCACAAAATGTTTCCAGTGTGAACCTACCTTCAAAGTTAAAGGATAAGAACCAAGATATTTTATCCTTTAACTATGGGGAAGTGAGGCAGTATGTTTTTTTTCTGATTGAGGATTGTCTCCTGGCATCTCTACACTGGATTCTATCATTCTGTACTGCCTTTGGAATAGGCTGCTGTGGTTTTAGTTTCCTCTTATTGTTCCTTGGGTTTTGAGGCAGGGATGCTGTAGCCCCAAAAGGTGTGAGCAGCTGTAGCCCAGATGGGAGGCAAGTGCCTCATCACTCCTTGTTCCTGCCAGCCCTCACTGTGCTAAGGTTTGCAAGGGCCAAGGACCCTGGGGCTGCTGCTGCTGCTTCTGGTCAGAGAGCTGCTTGGGGTTTTTTGGTGGTTTTGTTTGTTTGTTTGTTGGGGTTTTTTTCCATAAAACTATTTTGTTGGTACATGTATGTTCTTCAAATGATGAAGAATAGGCCTAGCATGTGAAAAGAAAGAGATCATAAGTACAGCTGTTGGTTTGGCTGTTTTAGCCTTTATTTAGAGAAACTTTCTGATTTTCTCTCTAAGTTTCATACAAGAGACATGTTGTGATTTTCTTCCAAAGTGAAAGAAAAGAAAGAGAATAGGAGACACTTCTCAGAAATATTATCATTAGACATGTTGTGATTTTCTTCCAAAGTGACACTTCTCAGAAATATTATCATTTAATATAAGGCAAAAAAAGAAAAATAGAAGGAAGTAGCCCCATGAATGGGCCCAGATTAGCTTCCCCTACTGCGATGCATTTTTTGGTCCTACTTCTTTGATGCTGTCTTTTAGATGCTAAGGTTAAAATACTTGCACTGTCTAGAAAAAGCACTTTATACCTGCCAGAACCACTACTATTAAAGTCATTTACATTGAATTGCTAAACAAAAGCAGTTATGTCATCAAAAGCTCACTTTGATTGCTGTAACTGCATCTAAACAAGTGCTGTTGATGATGTAGGAATATTGCCAAAAATTGTATCTCTAACCAACAGGCCTATATAGACAGAAATTTTCCAAAGTTGACCTCAGCTGACTTTCCTGTATGCATGTGTCTGTACACCTATTTGTTTATCTGCATCCATTTACATATAAATGTACATTGACTCATATTCAACTTGTCATCGACAAGGATCCCCAGGTCCCTTTTCATGGCACTACTTTCCAGCATCTCATTCCCCAGTCTGTACATACAGCCAGGTTTTCCCCATCCCAGGTGCAGAATCAGGCAGTTGCCCTTCTTAAACTTCATATGGCAGTGATTGCCCAGCTTTTTATTTGTCCAGGTCTCCCTGCAAGGCCTCTGCCTTCAAGGGAGTGAACAGCTCCTCCCTTTTTTGTATCGTCTGTGAATTTTCTTAATAGTCCTTCAAGTTCTGCATCTAAGTAATTTTTGAAGATATTTAAGAGCACTGGGCCTGAGATGGAGCCCTGTGGAACCCACTAATGACCAGTCACCAGCCTGATGTGATCCCATTTGCCATAATCCTTTACACTCGAGCCATGAGCCAGTTGCTCACCCATTGCATAGTGTGTTTGTCAAGTTTTATGCTGGACATTTAGTCCAGACGGATCTTGTGAGAGATGGTATCTAGAGCTTTATTGAAATCCAGGAGTTAAACACTGGGGTCTGCTAATCAAGAGAAGACAAGAAGCATTTGTGAGAGGAAGTCAAGGATTATTTATCTTGGGAAGACATGCATTTGAAAGTGACTGTCTCCCTGTTAGCTTATTGAAGGAGCCCAAATAACCATTTAATGGCCAATATCAGGTTTGATGTACCTCCTTCCAACTAACATTTTCATGAATTCAATGAATGTGTAGAATGAGACCCTGAGTTAATGCCAAATTCAATGAACTTGAGGGAGTCCCACCAGCAGGCTGCAATAAGCTGCTCCTCAACCAATAGGAGTGGAGTGGCTGCCAGGTGTGTGCTGGGGACTTCCTGTGCTCTGCTGTTGTGGATGATGTGGACTTTTCCAAAGTGAGTCATAAGCCTGTCCCCTGTTCTTCAAGATTTAGTGTCTGTTCAAATGCCCAGTGCTTATGTTTGTTGTTATTTCCTCTTTACACAGGAAGGAGCCAACCTCTGCAAGCCTCCAGTGCTTCCTCTACAGGAGCCAACCAATCTATAGGTTTTTTGTCACTGGGACCAGTTTTTTCCTGAAGTTACTGAAAATCTACTTATTTCTGGTTCACTGTAGTGCTGGTAGTAGATCCACCAGCCAGCTGAAAGCTATCTGTGAGCTTTGGGTCACAGCAGGTCTCTATTGACTAGTTAAAAACATTTTGAGTGTTTGGTCTCCGTTTCATTTACTGGTTTGAAGTCTGTAGTGCTTTGTATTTTCTCACATGGTGTGACAGTCACTCATGAATGACTTTTATATCTTCTTGTGCCAGAAACCATGCAACACCTTGTTTTGTGAGCTTAAAAGCCTTTGCAGCAAGAGCCTTTACACTTCTTTGTGCTGTAGCTGTGAACATTGTGAATTTAGGAACATTTTGTTCAAAGGCCAGGGCATATGCTAACTCCACAGAGGCTGGGTTTAAAAGCAGAGTGTTTGTTACCCCAGGCACTGAAAGGAATTGTGCAGCTCTGTGTTCTCATGAGATTTTGTGTTAGTTCATTTTTATCAGGTTTCACAAATACCTTCTAACATTTCCTGCTATGTTAGCCTTAGATTTCAAGAATGATTTTGCTTTGGTTGTTTGTTTCTTGATAGAAGACCCATAGCTCAGAGAATGAAAGGAACAGTACAACTGAAAAACAGTCCAAGCTGTTTTAGTCAATTGATGATGAAATTATCTGTGAATGTGTATTTTCACTATTTGATCAATTTTATGTAGGCTCAATAATATTCAGCATAGAAAATCTGTTAAATAAATTACTAAGGAATAATTATTTTGTTTGTTCAAACAGATCTATACTGCACAGGGGTTTCTGAGTCCTACTGTCACCAGGTAGTCGATTTTGTTGTGTTGCATCCAGCATAGGTGTGTGTTTCTGAAGTTTGATCCCAGAAGAACTTTCATTCAAGTTCCTCTGCAGACTCAAAGATGTATTTACTTCTGTTCATAGTTTTGGTGTTTTACCTTCTTCAAAACTTAAGTATAGGAATAATTGTGTCCCCTCCTCTTCAGTCACCCTAGCTGTCTGTGAGGGTCTGTGCTCCTGTAATATTCTTAAAGACCCGAGATGGATTCTTAGTGAAAATCACTGTTTTCCTGCAGGACCAGGTCTGTCTCAGAGCTTCTGAAAATTAGAGGGAAAACAAAGCTTTTCTGCTAAGGCTGTGAGACAACCAAATTCCTTTGTCCTCTGGTGAAGGTGCTGAAATTCAGCTTTGTGCTGGCTGTGGAGTGGTTCCTCTGGATGCTGGTTTCTTTGCCAGTCTCTTTGGATTCAGTGGCAAGGATGAGGGATGCATCTGGCAAGCACTGGCCTTCTTTCATCTACTTCACCTGAGTCTGCATGCAAAACCCACAAGATAGTATCATCATCTGAGGCACAGAGATGCTAAAGCTGTCAGTGCCCTCCACTTGTTCCAGGAACTTGCTTGGTCTCAGTTAAAGCTACTGAAGGATGGTAATAGAGTGGGTGTTACTGAGGCAAGGTGAGCTGGGCCACTTAGGGAGACCTAGGAGGTGATTCTCAAGTGATCAAGGCTGTATTTAGGAAAAGTTTTACATATGCCAACCTTATTGGTGATCAGCAAATGGACTTAAGTGAAATTCTGTGAGCTGCTTGTATGGTATGTATAAATTCCATGACTTTTGTATTTGTTTTAGGATTAGACAATTGAACCATGAAAACTAACTTTTCTGAGCCACGTTTTCTCAGCTGTGCAGGCTCTGGTGGGCAATCACAAAGTAACTATTATAAATAATAATTTCCCCTGTTCAGTTGCTTTTACTATGTAGAGAGCTGTGTAAAGTAATTTCTGACTTTACTTAACAGTCATTCCTCCTCTTCATTTTTTTAAGCTCAATTTTAATCATGAATTACAAAGGGAGAAGATTTAGAAAATTCTGTTTTAAAGTAAGGTAGAAACTTAAGATAAATTTTCACAATGAACACTTTCAATATATTTTAAACTGTATGAAAACAACATTTGTTATCTAAATGCACAATCTAAAAAGATATTGAGAGTTGATTAAAATACTTTCAAAGAAATGTTGCTTGAGAACATACACATTGGCCACAATCTTTTTGAAATCTACATTGTAATATTTTGACAAAGTGGGCTTTGAGGTATGACATATTATCCTCTTGTCAATGGTCAGAAGTCTGAGTAAACTGCAATATATTATATAGTTCAAGTGAATGAATACATAAAACAAGTTCATAGCTTGCAATTTATGGCTATTTTATGTTCAGCCATAACTGCTTTGTAGGTAGAAATGCAAAAGGATGAGTGCAAAGCTTTGGACCTGCGTGTGATTTTAGCTATGTACACATACCTAGATATTTTGGATCATCTGAAAAAAAAAATGTAGCCTAGTATTTTGTATCTTCTGTGAAACACTGTACATGCTTTGTTCTCTCTCTTCCTGAAATCAGTTATAATCCATATCAAATAGCAATGGGCAGGGTTATAAAAAATCCAATTTATGAGAGAATTTCGTGGTAATACTGACTCAAAACTGCTCAGGATGTTTTAGAGAGAGGATTTTTAGCAGAAATATGTTTGACTGGCTACATATGATATGAAAGATACTGTGTATTTGGTCACAAGGTGGCAGGTTACCATACTATATTCAAGGGCAAAAGAAGGGCAATCTTTTTTGCTGCTAATTATTGTCATTAGCAAGTTTAACCAAGGGGAGTATGCTGGCTATAAAAGCCTGCAAAAGTAAAACTCAAGTGGTTTGTCCCTGTCACCAGAATTCCAAGATAAATGTGGTAAAAGGGATCAGCCATCATGTATTATATACTACAGACAGTGCACATTTTTCTCCCACTGCACTTCAGGACTGAGACTTCTCTAGATGACAGTTATGGAAAATCTGAAGTGTCTGGAATGTGCAAAAATAGAAAGTTCTGAATGCACTTAATAAAAGTTTAATTTGTGAGTTATATGAGCATAGAAATAACTACTGATGTGTGAAACCCAAAGGTGCATCAGTTCAGTCAAAGTTTTATATATGAACTTTTTACAGATTTCATTCTTTATTATGGTGTGGGCTTTATATTTCTTTTCTTCTTCTCTCTTTACAGTGTTCTGCCAAGTTATTTTAATGCCTAAATTAATCTGTTTGTTTACAGCAAATCTTAAACCACTTTCTTACTAGTGTTTCAAACAGCTTATCTTTTCTTATACCAGTATGCTTTGGTGGTGTGGGGGTGTAATGTGTTCGGTTATCCTATTTTTCCTTTTGCTTTGTTCTCATTCTTTTCAGTTACCGACTTTGGGAAGAGTGTCCTGTATAGATCTTATATCTCTCTCTGGATCCATTGCTGTATTTCTGAGGTAGTTCTTTCCCAGACTTTCATTTTGCAGCACAGGATTTTATCACAAGGGTTTCGCAGGCTTCTGGGACTCAGCATGATCTTCCTGTGAGTTTTGGCTTGTCTTGCAGTCACAGTAAGGAAATGTTATCAATCACTGTTCAACCTCAAGTCTTGGGGATTGGTGTGGGACTCTTACAGGTTTGCAAAGCTTAAACAAAAAACATTGATGTAAACAATACTCCGTGGTTTCTGTGGTACCCTGATTTCTCTCAAAGGCTTCCACATCAGTTACCATTGTGTATAGACAAGAAGAACCAAATCTTGGTGAATAGCAATAAGCAATTACTGGAGAGTAAAGTGAGGGATTATTATTATATTGGTGTTCTGAAGATATGCATGAAGCAAATGGACCTGGGTAAAAAACCATAATTTTGTCATGTATCCTTTGTACTGGCATCATTAAAATAGGCATTTTTGCTTTTTTTTTGCCTGGATACTGCAGTCCTTTTGCATAGTTTTCATGTTGTTTGCCTTATGAGGTGTTCTGCATGGGAAGGGATTGTGAATAGATTGCTTGTAAGTATCATCTAAAGGTAACCATTATTTCTAAGCTCAACATGAAACATTTCCTTGTTATTTCTTCAAGTCATGATTGAAGAGCCATAGACAGAGCAGCTGCTTGCTAAAAGTGCATTGTATTAGCTCTAGTAACAGCAGCAAATCACCTTCTAAGAGAGGCAATTTCTCCTTCATTGAACCTGATTTTGATGTTTTCCCTGGCGTAAATCAGGAGTAACCTACAGAAGCTTGTCCATTTGCACTGAATATGAAAGTAAAACAAGTGATGTAAGAACTGTGTTTGCTGGATCTGAGAAAGTGATTCTCTGGCCTCTGGTGCTACTTATTTCTTGTCATATTTCATTATAATTGGTCAAAACAGTTCTAACTGTTCAAAGTCATGTCCATCTCAGATCATGACTGACTCAATCTATATACATTGGTAAGCATCAGCATCCCCTGTGACACTTCAGTCATCTCTGCTAACTGTACCTTAAGAAAAATTATATCAGCTCTTTGATGTCTTAAATAGGATTTGCTAATCCAGGGCCTGATTCCACTCCAGTGCAAGTGTGGCCTGGCCTAACTCCCACAGTGTAAAAGGCAGTATGCTCATAAGGCAGGCTGTACTCTTTTGATGAAGTTAAAAGTGAAGGCACAAAGTAGGAAAGCAGATATTTTTTGTGGGGACTAACAAGATATGGGAAGTTCTGGCAGATGTGTGAAAAGTTGATAAATCAGACCCAGGAGAAAGTGATGTTGGAAGAGGAGGTGAAAGATAAGGGATCCATCACCCCCTCACCACAAGAGTCTGAGGAAGTGGTGGAAGGGCTTCCACTGAGAAGGTGGCTAAACTGTGGACCTCCATGCTGCCTTGGTGGATGTAGTGACTCAGATCTAGATGATGTGAGGAGGAGGTGAATAAAAAAGAAGGGGCAGTTGTTAGCCCAGGGTGGTAGATTATTCTATTTCCTTCCGTAGAACAGGTGCCAGCAGTAGGTGCCTGGAAGCACAATGGTTGCTAACTCAGCATTCAGAGATTTGCTTTCCTCATGCAACTAGCAAATTATGATGCCTTTCATGGTATATTATGTTATACACATGGACTTACAAATCTTTTCATATATACTACTGAAGATTTCCTTTATGGCTGTAGTTTTTCATGCGTAGTATAGGAAACAATATCTAAACACAGTTTGGGAGAGGCTCCATCTCTTCTTGGTTTTCTATATTTATTGTGCTCTCTCCAGTCTCAATTTGCCTGTCTTGAACTCTGCATGTTAGCTGGGCTGGGAAAGAAGGCATTTGAAACTGTGAAAAAAGGGGAAATGCAGTATTAAGAGTTAGGAGGAGAAAGAAGTCAGAGAATCCATTCACATTCATGAGAAAATACAAGGCAAGGAAATTTATTGAATAAAAAAAGAGTTAGAATGCATTCTTGATGTATTGTGTCAAGGGAAAAATAACTAATTAAAGTCACTTTCACACTGTTTCAAAAGTTGGAGTTGGGGATGAATGGCACAAAATAACTAAAGCTATTTATGTAAAAAATACATCTTGATTTTAAAACAAGTAGCAGTGGGAAACTGACAAGGTAGAGGGACAGCTTTGAGGTGTACTTGAACTTTTCTAACATTTTTGGAGCATTACTTGATTATTTTTCCCTTTCTGTGATTGATAGAAAAAAGCTCTGAAGCATAAGAATTATTTGGTAGAATGGCTTCTAAAGGTCTGACAAAAGCAGCAACCCTGTAACTAACTCTGTGATTGTTCAGACTGTCTACCTTTGATGTGTTGAAAATTTGTTCCCTGACAATTATCTTTTTCTGCTCTGACTTTACTTTGTTTCCTTGCTATCCTCATTTATGGACTTGCTGACAGTGATGGTCAAAGTTCTTCACCATACTGTGAACAGTTTGCACCTTGTTACTGACATGAAGAAGGATTTTCCTGGGGTAATATGAGTCAAAGCAAATTGTTCCAACACTACTACTTTTTCTTTCTTAGTCTTGGACATTTGATGGGGTGAAGTCTAAGTTCTTTTTATTCCATCTACATCTCTGATTTTGTGATGTCTGAAGGGAACTATAATAATTAAATACAGTCCAAATAATTCTTCAAGCTACAGTACAAGATTTTTTTTCAGTGTATTGGGGATATAGGAGTAACACTTTGTCTGAGCACTTTCACCTAAAATGCTCTCTGTTCCAAGGACAGTTGTGTTGAATGCAAGCTGATGAATATAGGTGTCCTCTCTTGAAATGGGAGATTTGTCTGTATGCTGACAGACTGGACTTATGTTTGTTTGAAAGCTTGTTCTTTTTCCTGTTCTTTAAGGCCTGACTAGATATGTTGTTAAATTCTGCGCTCTTTGCTGTTTTGATCATTTACAAGGGAAGCCCTTGGGGAAGAAAAAAAAGGTAAAGCTGGATGTTCATGGCGTATGGAAGCCTCAATTTCTGAGCAGTGTTTCTCTACAGATGGTGCCCTTAGAAAACCTTAGAGAGGTTTTCACATGTGCAGGCACATGCACCTGCAAATGCATTTGAGAACTAGCAGGTCACATAAAAAGTAACAGAGTACATTGTGAAATATCACAAACTATTTTAAAATGCTATGAACCTTTTTTCCAGATGTTGCTGGCAATACAGGAAACTACTGTACAGGAAAAATGAACTTTGATTTGAGAACATGTGGATAGATGGTGATATAAAGGTTTATGGATTTATGTATACCTTAAGAATTATATAAATATTATCCATGTCTTTCAACTAAATAAGAAACCATACTTCAGAAACTACATACTGCAAGATTAAGATAAATACTTCTTTTCTTCGTATTTACAGCAAAATGGAATAAGCTGTTCTTCATGATCATTGTCCCACAGAAATCCAAAATGTTTTGTAAAATACACAGCACAGATAATAAAATTAATATACTTTGCAAATCATCTCTTGAAATCAATCTTGAAAATAGGTATTTTAAAAGGGAAAACCATTAAGAACTTGAGGAACTAAAGTTTTCTCAAAAGCAGTCAGTCATAGCTTTTGAAATATTACTGAGTTTTATGTCCAAGAGGTTTTTAAAAAGTGTGGGGGGAGCAGGATTGGGTTGTATTTCTGAAGCATCCATTAGGACTGGATGTTCTGAAGTCCCTCTCATGTCAACTCTGCTCCACACAAAAAGGTGACAAGTTGTGATAACTTCTCACACAGGTAAAGAGCAATGTATATCTGGATGCTCTACTGGAAAGGATGTGTTGTTTGCTTTTTCGTTGTTTGGGGTTTTTTTTTTTCAATTGATAGTTTTCATTTCAAGTGCATATTTTGTCCTTCTGATTCACTGCTGGGTATTTTTTTCTTGGGCATCCAGAGATGAATGCTAAAAATGAAGAAGTAGTAGTGCTTTCATCAACCCATCCTAGTGACTCATGCATTCAGTACCAGCACCTTCTTTGTCTTTGAGGTGTCTGAAGATGTATAGAATCACAGAGTAGTTGGAGTTGGAAGGGACCTCGAGATCAGGTAATCTAGCCCCACTGATAAAGCAGATTCACCTAGAGTACATTGCACAGGATCACATCCAAGTGGGTTTTGCATATCTCCAGCTAGAAGCAGGATGAGAGTTTGAGATGACTCTAAATGCTTGCCTTCAGACTGATGGTCCCAAAACACAATGCAAACCTTCATAACAATATGCTTCCTATGAATAATGGACAACGGCTTTATGAAAAATACCTAAATTCTGAAAAGAATTAAAAAATTACAGAATAGCCCTTATTCACTGTACTCTGCTAACTAAGAAAGCAAAAAGACAGGAGCATAATATGAAGTTCTGTTTCCTGACAACTAAATCAGAAAATATCATCCCACTGGGCACACAAATACACAGTTTGGAGGAAAATATACAGGCAAAGACTGTACACTGCATCCTGTTCCTTCCCACAAAGGGAGCTGAGTGTATTTAAGGGTATCATCTCTGTGAGTTAGTAATGTGGGCAGAAATGGCAAAACAATGCAAAGCACTGTTTATGATCTCTGTCTCCATTCCAAATAGTGGTTAGGCTCTGTGGCCATGTTGGCTTATTTAGACAGTGTTTCTGTATCTTCTCTGCACAGATGGGTGCAGTGATCCATTCTGAGCAAATACTCATTGTTTTCCATTAGCAAAATGCTGCTGTTTGTGATAACTGAGGAGGTGCAGAAATACCTCAAACTCCCCTGAGACTCTGTCAGATACTTGGATAAACTGTGTGGGCTTTATTATTTTTTTTTTTGAGGATTCTCTAAGGAGGCCTTGTTATAAGTCATCTTTGGAGAATTAAGTATGAGAAGAAGTGATCTTCAGAGAATTACCATAAAAACCTACGAATCTGAAGTTGTGAGTGTCTGGGCCAGCTAGCTGTGTTAGTTGATACGTGCAGAAGCATGGTGATGATGATACACACATGATGAGCATAACTGTCCTGGGGATGCAGAAGCAGAAACACACATAGGGCATTTTTTCCAAGCTAATTGTGATTTCATTACCATTTCTTTCAGAAAAATCTGCCTGTAGCTGGAACCCTTCCTTTCTGTGAGCATTCAAAATATCTATATGCGTACACTGCGAAGTTGAAAGAATTGTATCAATCATTTGGTAAAAGAAAAAGTTTGAATGTGGAGAGACTATGTATGGGTAACACTTGGAGATAACAAGGAAGATGAAAACCAGTGTTATAATTTAGCCCCAGAAGTTCTTTACATTTGCAGAGGGCAGTGAGTGAAAACAAACCTGACATTCATATCAATGTTCATTACACTATAGTTAGCACAACATAAATGGTCAAAGGCAGTAAGATATGCATATAGTTTATTCCTTTTTGTCTTTCTCTCATGGCCCCCACTCTATAGTTTTCCCCAGAACTGCATGTTAGAGCAGTGGAGAAATGAGGTGACAAGTTTTTTTTCTGTGAAAAGTTTATTTTT
>NW_008657499.1:46636-72636 GCF_000695815.1 Acanthisitta chloris | reverse complement strand
TTTCCTTCCCTTTTCCTTCCCTTTTCCCCCTCTTGTCACATGTGTCATGAACTTGCAGTTTTTTAAAATTAATCAGGAACTGGTAGTCCTGAAAACAGTGGGCACAGTCTAACATGTCTGGTGTTCATATGCATCTGCTGGGATGTGTGAGCATGAGCATCTGGAGATTGCAGTAACACTCTCTGCTCAGTCTGGAATCTGCAAATTGCTGGCAGTGCCCCTTAAAGGCAGCTGTACCTGTGTGGGAGCCCTTGCAATCCTCTCACACACACTCAGCGTTGCCCATAGTGTAAGGACTAAAGTAATTAGACTGAGGTGTAGTAGTGGTCTGTGGACTTTTAATTAAAATGTTTTGCTTATAGTGAACCATTTTGGCTCTTGGGGGTAAATGGTTTCTTTTTGTAATGTGGTGTTTGACCTATAAATCTGACCACAACTTTGCTAGGTTCTTTTTCTACAAGACTGGCAGCCTCCACTGTCCACTTCCTTAGGCTCTAAAATAAATAATGAAAAGTACCGTAAACACAGGATCCAATATTGATTTTCTGGAGTTTAAGATAATCTGAGGTCTTCAGAGATCAGTATCCTTTACTGTGTCATACACTTATGTATGCTGCTGCTATAAAAATAAATAACTGAAGCTCTTTAAGGTCTAGTTTGTGAAAAAGATGAAACATTTATTGGCCACTATATTTTGAACATTGTATTTCTGAAGCTGAATTTGATGCTCTGCGTCCCATAAAATAAAAATGATGAGATTGAAGGCAGTAATCAAAAGAAAAGGGCTCAATGTGTCACTCTGTTGCTAGAATACATGCGGCTGGTTGAACGGAGCTTTACTTCTAATATAGTTGTATAAATTTTTAATGATGGCTAATGAATCAAAAGTTGAGAGGCCTTGGAGATGAGTTATTTATCAGATTTATTTTTTTCCTTTTGGTGTTGTGTGCAGCGTCTCCTGGATCCCTTGGGTTGCAGGCTGTTTCTAAGATGTGGCTTGTCTGGCATTTGTTCCCTGTCCAGCATCTTGCATCTCTTTAGAAAATACCAGAGTTGGGTTCAGTGATACTAATTTTGAACTTTTCACAGCAACAGATGTTAGAAAGACCTGCTGGAGCAAAGCAATGCTAATTTAGGTTCGGTTGTGGATGTCTGGGCGCTGCCGGGGCTGCAGGGTGGGCAGCGGCGTTTTCCAGCCCTGCCCCGTCCCACCAGGTGCCGCTGTGCCGCAGTGATGCCTGGAGCTGGCCAGGAAACACAGGGATACAGTCCCCAAACTCCTGATTAATACAAATAAAAAGGCGAAGGAAATTGCAGCCTGCACCCTGTGACCTCGCCGAGACGTTGTAAGGCAGCAGGGAAGCCTTGATGAATCAGGAGCAGTCTCCTAAATATCAGGGGGCTGTATGGCTCTGCAGAATATTGTACCGACCAAGATAAAGATTTCTACAGTGCGACCATATTACAGCATCAATTTGAGAGGAGAGGGAAAGGAAACTGGGGAGTCAAGCCGCAGATGTAAAAATGATTCAGAGGGAAGTGGCTCAGCAGCTTACAGTCAGCTTTGCCTCACCAAGTGCAGGCATGTCTGCACGGCACAGAGGAGCCTTCGGTTCTCTGTCTGCCCCGAGCACGGTGGTCTTCATTACTCAAACACACATTGCTGGTGGCACCTCAGCAGTGGCATTTTGGCAGGAAAGAAATCATGATGTAAATTGAAAGTGAGCTCTCTGTCAACCACCCAAGTGGAATCGATTTCACTATGGGTTAGGTAACTCAGATTACTCTTGCCTGTGGATCCCCTAAGTCTCCAAGCCGGGTGGCGGAAGAAGATTGTGAGATGCTGCTTAGAATGGTATGTGTGTACTGAGCATGGGAGGGAAACCCCCAATGCTAGATTGAAATGACCAAATATAGAGAAAATTTGATGACAGTAGGTGTCTTTTAAAAAGTGGCTGTTGAGCTAATGAATTGCTGAGTTGTAACACTGTCATTTAAAGGAAATGGTCTTTGGTAAAACAATAAGAAATAAAGCAATAGCACTGCTCATTTATTAGCGGATCCCATCCAAGTAGCAGGGTTTGACTCCTCATACTTGCTTACACTTGCACATTTCAGTTTCTTTCTGCCTCTGGAGAATCAGATTCCTGTTAGGTAGGACAGCAGTTCTTGGGCAAGATCTCTCAATTTCCCCAACATTTGGCTCCATATCCCACCCAGGCAGTTGTCAAGATAGAGTATCCTCATTTTTCTTTCTCTTGCATAAGGCTTATCTTCCAAAACGAGTTACACAGACAACTGATGGCCACATGTTCAGAAATCATTTGTATGCTAAATGATGCAAGTGAATTTATTCCATGTGAATTTATTCTATTTCAAGTTTTAGAGAATCCTGTCTATGAGGGGTTATTAATTGGTCCAAATATTATGGACTTGTATCACTTTTAATAGGAAGTGCACAGGTTAACATGTAGTCTGCACCATAGTACATGCCAGGAAATTGAGGCTGCAAGCCTACGTGCTACATCTCTTCTGGCAATTGTATTTGAAACACTGTATTTTGACAAAATTATTCACAATGTACAACCCTATTAGTACAAGCCAAGCTGCCTGAGTGCAAACAGTTTTACATTCATGGAGTTTGAAGGTCTAACAGAGTATAGGTAGTTGGATAGTTGAAATACCTCTGACTGGGATATTTGGGCCAGACCTTCTTTGACTGACATAATGCAATATTCAGATCATTGCTTCTGAAGACTTGCATTCAGTAGGCACACTGTACATGAAAAAGTGTGTGATATACATTAATGGCTTAACTCTTAATAGTACGTAAACCTTTTTGAACTTTATCCTGGAAACTTGACAGTGGAAGCTGGCTGAAGTTAAAAGTGAGCTTTGAAGCCCAAAGCAAAATGACTTTGAACCTGAATGTATTGGATAAATTTCAACTGCTAATCAGAATATGTAAAATATTTCAGCTATGAATTTTAATTAACATATTAATTTTTTTTACTTAACAACAACTGCAACAACTTTAGCCTCTACTGCTCTTTTAGCTGTAATAAAGTATACTGAAATCAGGAATTCATGACTGCACACAGACATCTGGAGCTAGAGACTCAGCAGACTTTTGAAGTTAGTGGAGTTGCTCTGATTTACACCTTCTGAGGATCTGCCCTATGAGATCAGTGCCAGTCCAGACTTACGCATTCTGGGTTAAATTTAGTGAACCTGGAATGATCAGAGGACTTCAGAATGGATATTGTTACTTTTAAAGGTTGATTGGACCTTCCTCTATCTATGTTGAGTGCTCCCCATAGTCTGATTAGTGGGGGGCGTGCGTTACATATTTCTGGGATTAATTCAATTTCAATTTCACTTTCAACTTTCATTCTTTTCCTTCGGAGAAATCAGATGACTTTATGGTAGTTCCCTGCTGCTCTCTAAATCCCTAAGTCTCTTTCCTGTTTCTCACTTCTTTAAGGTATCATTACTCAGTAACATAGAAATTTGTGTGTCTGACTCAAGTGTGTTTAATTTCACCGTGTTAAGCATAAACAGTTTTAAAGTCATGTTGTTTCAAAGTGGATATATTTTGCACAACACACTATCAAACTCAAAGGTGAGGTTAGCTGGTGTTTGTTGGCTTCCAGCTACATTAAGTACTTCAAAATACCATAACCCAAATGTGAAATTGCATCTTACTGCAATACTGAAGCAGCCTGGCCACGGAAAATCTCCAGGTTAATGAACTTTCTGGCTGAGGATATTTGCCTTTCCAGCTGCTGAACATGAAAATTGGAAGTGTGAGCTCCTGGTATATTGGTCCCCAGTCCATAGTAAACCACCCTATAACCCAGACTGACATGGGAGACCACAGAAATGTTGTCTGTAGCGCACGGCTTGTACAGTATGTGTACTGTGCTTTGTGGGGCCATGGGCTTGTTAAGGAGGCTTACATGAGGTCACCTTGCAGTGTGGGGGTGTCTCATGTCCATTTACCCTAGAACTGATGCTGCTGTGCTGTTACCAAGTACGAGGCAAAAGGCAAAGTTCCTGTGTCTGGAATAGGGCCTTGCTTTATAACAGAGGGTCTGTACTGGACAAAGTCAGGGAATTTCCACATCATGTGCATAAAACTTTTTATCTACTTAACTGGCTTGCTTTCAGGAAAAGTTAAGAGCGACATCACTGGGTTCATGAGTCTTGGATGTACTATCGGAAGTTGCAGAAAGAATTATCTGCTCTGAAAAGCATCTCTTAATCTATTTATTTTTGTATCTATTTACTTAGGCTATGTGAAGAAGTAAGTGAATGACCATCGTTGAAAAATAAAAAAACATAAAAAGCAAAAAACCCCCCCCACCAAACAGTGAAGAGCTGTGTTCCTCACAGTCATATTTTTTTGGGAGTCTCACAGGAGTTTTTGTATTAGCAGGATTCTTGAGTGCACACACACAAAAGTTTTTTTAATACTTACAATATCTGTATCTTCTGAGCTTGTGAATCTGAACTGTCTGATGTGCTATGGGATATGTCATGCAGTTTGAACTAAGCAATCTAATAGAGTGGTTACTGGGAAATGTATATTAGTGGGAACATTAATGTGCTCTCTTTATATTGAAACCAGGTTTGACAATGTTTATGTAGCCCATGGGCTGAATGGTGATGTTAGTATGAAAGAGGCAGATTGTTTAGCTGAAAGGAGAGTTGAAACTTGTCATGTCTGCATTACTGACATTAATGTTTTATGCACTCAGTGCTTCTAGGTCTGCTTCTCTGTGTGGGATTATGGTAATTCCTGATCAATTGTGTCTTTGTAAGAAAATATAACCACGTATAAAATAGCTAAAATGCAAGGTAGCTCTTCATTGCATAAAGACCAATTAGAGGATAGTTTATTACCAGCCTGAGGTTTGAAAAGAAAAATGTTCCAATAAAAAGGTTCTTGATCAACAAAATGTGAAAGGACTTAGCAATTTTAGTTCACTAGGATTTGGCTAATATAATTGTCCTCATTTCAGAGCTAGGTGTAAATCCTTTGCATTAAGGTACAGACTTCAGCTTCTATTGCATGAAGTCATATCTCTTGGAAACACCATTACAGTTGTCTGTGACAAGTGGAGGGACAGATGACTGCAGGTCGTGATAGGCTCAGTCCTCTCTGAGGTGTTGGCAAGGGAGGAAGAGCACTGTAAGAAGCCTGGAAGAAGGTAATCAGAGCAGCTGCTTTGTAGTTGCCTCACCCCTTAATAATGAAACCTTGCCCCCTCCATGATTATAAAATCTCTGAAATTGAATGAAAAATAGAAGTAAGTGAAGGTTTGTCCACCATAACACAGATTTGAATAAATGCCGTGAAATTATTTTATTATCAGAATTTGCAGTGTATTGTTTGTTTGTTTCTTTCCCCCTAAGGCAGAAATGCATCTTTTACTGAATTTATTTGCAGTGTTTTGTTTTGAAACAGCAAAACTGATCTCAATTATGATTTTTATCTTGGCCACCGGTCATGTCAGAACCCAGCCCAATTCTTTAAAACAAATTAAGCATTGCTTGTTATATTGATTGCTGCAAGAGTTCCATCCTGCTCTAGTTCGAGCATGTTTATTTTGCATTATAAGGTTGATACCTACTTGGAGGTGCAGGTTTAGTTACTATAAATATAATCTTCATAACATTTTTATGCTGAAAAGATTAATCTTCCAAAATGAATAATATGAGGAGTAGCAGGGAATAGGAATCCAAAAATCTATGAGCTCCTTTTCTTCCCCATCCACTCCCCCAGTGCCAGAGTGACACAAATCCATTTATGCACACACACATTTACACACAAATAAATGGATGAATAGATAGTGTAGATAGAACGAAAGAACCCTGCTATTTTAGATTGAAGTGCCTGTCACTGACATTAATTTAGATGTAGTATTAGGGAGCCTCTTAAAGGTCAGGTTTCCCCTGGAGCGTTAGTTTACCCTGGACATTTTTACAGATGATGTGCTAAAGATGTAATGCATCTAATAACTACATCTTGGCTTCATCTACTTGATTCATCAAATTCCTTCCTGCTCAATACTGAGTTTTCAGTGACATGTATGTGAAGTATTACAAGGCAGTATGTTAATGCTGTGTTGGTTACAACTGATTTTTTTTTTTATTTGAAGGTATGTAAAAAGTAAAGCTCATTGACTGCCTAATGCTCATGGCCCATGGCTTCATGGAAATAAGGACTACTCATTCTTCAATTAAGGAAAGATAGTTATGAATGACAACTGCCCTTTCCTGGGGAAGGGGGCATTCAGATGCTAGTGCAGCATTGTGACTACTTGTGCAGATGAGTTTATCACGTTGCATGTAAAACATTATATATATAGCCAAATAGTATTTCCTGGGTTCATGCAAAGCCGTAGGTAGTTAAGTGTATTGTTATCACAAAGACAGAGCCTAATTCTTGCTGTCATCCTGTGACCTCTTGATAATACAGATGCTTAATCCTTTTTAAAGGGGTCTTTTAACTTGATTGTGAAGACTGTAGTTGACCAGAAACCAGAATAGGGCAGCCCTGAGGTTAATAAGATTGTTTGCTTTAGAACAGTCAGTTTGTCTTTCCTACTTGATATGAATATTTTTGTACTCTAACACTTGCATTGAGCTGTATGCTCTGCCCTTGTTGAGGAGACCTTTGTACAAAGATCAAAGGCACAAAAGATAATTTTTAGAAACTGGCATTGAAATTAGTTGGATGAGAATAGCATGTGCCAAGGAGCTAGCAATGTCACAGTTCAGGAGTTCTCCTGGTTTCACCTCTCCACTGTGGTAAGTTGCCCATCTGAAAAATAAGTTTTCAGGTTTAAAAGCAAACAAATGTAACCTTCCACCCCCCAGAACTCCTAAGATCATCATATTGAAATGAAATATGACTTTGAAATGTTGCTATTTAACCAAGATAAAATGTTTTTTCTGTGTCACAGAGCTAGAGCAGTACATTTCTGCTATGTCTGCTGGGCCGTGGGGTTTCTGAAGCAGGAGGGCAAGCACTGCTCTGCTGGGTGGGGACAGGACCTAAGCACTTGTGATCTATGAATGGGCTCTACATCTTTCTTTTGAATTGTAGATCTCTCACTCTGTAGTCATTATCCTCAAGGAGAGCTGTTTTTTTGTCTACACTGATCCCACTGATCTGGTTTTCCCTTATACCCAGGTTAGGACAAAAGCAGTGCAGTAACAGGGAATTATGGTCTTGTGCCCTGAAAAGCACCCACACCAACTTCATTTACTTCAGCCTGGGCTGAAGACTAGGCTGTGTGTTCTTTGTCCAAACTTTGTTCTTAAACTCTGAAGCAAAGCACAGCCTCGCCTTTGTGGGTTTTTTCTTTTTCCTAGAACTGCCTTTTGTATGTATTGGCAGAAAAATAGCATTGCTCTTAAGGATCTCAAAGTCAGTTCTGCTTCTGCAGCCTTGAAGGTGCTGTTACATTAAAAGGAAAAAAAAAAGCTTTTAAATATTGAAACAGTTTCTAAAGTAAAGAGGTTTGAATTTATGATTGATTTCGAAGTGATCTGTGTTTAAACTTTGAATGGGAATAAAATAGTGTCTTGTTCAAATATTGAACTAGTTTTAAAGTTAAATGGCTCGAACATAGAACTCTCTCATGGGAAATTGTATTCTCATTTCAGCCTCTGACTTCTCTTGCATATTGTACTATACCTCATTGTACTCACACGCCAGTGTTTGCTTAGGCTGCACTGCAAAGCTCTCTGATACGCTTTTATTAGTTGATTTAAAAAAACCCCAATAACAAACCACAAAATACACAGAAAAAAATTAAGAGCAGTGGATATTTTTTCATGGTCATGGAAATTCAGCAGAATGATGTAAGCAAAGACTAAGCATAGCTCTTTAAAGCAGAAGATTAGGGAAGATAAAAGAATTAAAAAACATTGACACGAGATGTGGTCACTGGAGTATGGCACAATGAGTGAGAACTGTGTAATTGGAGAAGATTAGTCTCTGGAGCTTGGCCGATAAACAGATGAACAAACCGTTACCTGTTATTGCTCACCAAGCCCCTCTTAATATTTTTGGGGTGGTGATTATTCTTTATTGATTGGCATTCTGCAAAAGCTATTGGTTTGTGAGTCACCTAAGAGGCCCACAGTTGTATTTTATAGCATGTGCTGTTGGCTTATTAATGTGGCCATGTCTTTGAATGGGTTTGGTTCTCTGGCTTGGCTCTCATGTTCAGCTGTGTAATGGCTAATGAAAATCTTACATCAGGAGCAGGGAGAGCTGCATTCAAGGACTAGATAAAATGCAGCATAAGTAATGTGTGTGCTGTTGTCTTACTGACCGTAACATTAAGATTCCCTATGTATTTTATAGCCAAAATGGCTTTTCAGTTTCCTAACACTTGAGGGCATAATTACTTCAACTGACTAATTGAGTTGTTAGCCACTTTTGCATGTTCTCAGTGCACATTTTTCCTTAGTGTGGGGTCATGCAATGGATCCATGTGACATTGATAGTACTGTTAGCTTGACCCACTCTGGTTGGAGTTCGTCATAGCTGGGGGAGAATGTGAAACCGCAGATGAGCTGATCTTGCTGCTATTGCCATCCCTGTTGCAGCAAGAAACTGATTCATGGTAGCTGGAGATTTCAATGGCAAATCCAGTGAGTTATAAGTATGTATCTTTATGGCTGCAAGTAAGGAGGTTGAGGGTAAACTGTGTGCACGGTGTTAGATAACAGTGTGAAAAACGATCTCTGCATTGATCAAAGTTTTTATGAACCCGTAGTGGAATGTGAGTTTTCTGTTTATTTAAATTTTTCATGAACTTGAACCACTTCATTTCAAAAAGAGTAAGATACTGGGCTTGGATTGAATTGGGGAGGGGGGCATTATGGAAAGTTTTCAAAATTTGAACGTTTTAAATATTTCTTTCAATAATGTCAATAAGACTACTAAAACTGTTCTCAAGAACTTAATGCACATTTTAAGAACAGTGTTTTTATTAAAAAAATTACTGTGGTAAAACCCAGTACAGAATCAATGGAAACTTGTCTGGAACATAATAAATCCATGCAGACGTAGCTGAGAAATTATGGTAAATGTAGAAATCTGTTTCACTGTTATATTCTAGAAGGTCAGTTATGGTCAGTGGAGGCTGTCTAATCAAACACTTCTATTAAGTCTCGGGAGCCACCTATTCCACAATTTTTATAAAACTAGAAACATGGAAGAGGGCTGGCAGTGGGATGTATGTGCTAGGATGTGCAGTTGTCTGTCCCAGGAAACATCCTCATCCCCCTTTACAAGGGTAAACAGGCTGTTAAACTGAGCTGGCTGCAGCTTTGGGGACCCATGGGGAGAGAAGGCAATTTTCCCCATAGAAAGGCTGATAATTACTGCTATGTGATAAGTAGAAACATTATTCAGACTCCATTTTCTGGACTGAAGCTACATTTTCTCATGCTGTTGGTATTTAATGCCACTTATTTTTCTTAAGACAGAGTTTTTAAAATAATCATTACAAGAAAAAACCAGAACCTGTAGAACAAAAAAAATGCTAGATTGGTTAGATAAACCACTTAAATGGTTGAAAATATACCACAAATGACTATGAAGTTTTGATCAAATTATAATTTTCCCCTCTATCCGATAAGGCCTTTTTATAATAAGGTTTTATAGAAGTCATGGGAATAGGGAGGATTAAACCCTGTCTTTTTGCTTAAGGACTGGTATGTAGTAAGAGAGAAGGAGTTGATGACTGATGACAATGTCAGATGCAGAAGGTTTGTCTCTCTTGTTTAGGTTTTGAGCTTTGGCCTTTCCTACTGTGAAGTGTATCTCCATTGGCTCTTTGGTGGTCAGGAGGTTGCCCAGCTCTCGTCTGAGATTCCATTTGTTGTAGGAAAATATTGGTGTTTTGCTCTTAAACTTGGGAGGACTGACCACATTGAGATGAAGTAAGAGACCAGCTGGTCTGCAAGGAACTTGGCATTGGCACTACAGTGTCATAGTTTATCCAGTATATTTGCACGAAGAGTAATTTTTCACTTGGAGAATGGTATTCGCTGGAACAAAAACACCACTTGCCCTGTTATTAGTGCATTTCTCTTTTTTTAATTGTGACATTGAAATTGTTCACATTTATTATGTTCTGTGAGCTTTAAAATAGTCAGTAGGCATTCAGGCAGGTTCACTGTCCCCAGGTTTTCTCATCTGATGAAGCTTTCATTGAATTCAGTGAAGTTACGCTGATCTTTATCTATTCTAGTTTTAGCCCCAAACTGTGTGTATGTTTGTGCATGTGTGTGTGTATGCATGTGTACATGCATGTGAGCATGCATATACAGTGTGTGCACATGCTTATGTACACCCTCTAGGTGCTGGACCACGTTCAGAAAAAGGCAATGAAGCTGGTGAAGGCTTGAGAGCACAAGTTTTTTGAGGAGCAGCTGAGGTTGTTTAGCTTGGAGAAAAGGAAGCTCAGAAGACATTATTGATCTCTATCACTACCTGAAAACAGGTTGTAGTGAGGTGAGGGTTGGCCTCTTCTCCCAGGTAACAAGTAGCAGGACAAGAGGAAATGGCCTCAGGTTGTGCCAGGGGAGATTTAGATTGGATATTAGGAAAATTTGCTTTACAGAAAGCATTGTCAAGCATTGGTACTGGCTGCCCAGGGAAGTGGTGGAATCACCACCCCTGGAAGTGTTCAAAAACATGTGCATGTTGCACTTGGTGACATGGTTTAGTGGTGAGCATGGCAGTGCTGGGTTAATGGTTAGATGCAGTGATCTTAGAGGTCTTTTCCAATGTTAATGATTCCATGTGTCTATGAAACAGAAATATATTGCAAAAGACTTAATGTCCGGAAGACTCAAAAGAACATGAGGCGTAATGTGAAACTCCCAAAAAACTGTCATTAACTGGCATTCCACAGAAAAGTCAGCGCAGCAGTTTTTGGAAACATATTAGCTCTGCTGAGCATGCCCCAAAGGCCTGGGAGTGCTCCTGCACCATGCGTGGCTATGCCACATATGTCATTGGGTGTTTTTTGGATCCTTTTCTTGGCCAAGACACAGATTTGGAGAAACAAATCCATTTGAGATAAAAACACTGGAAAGTTGTACTAATGAAATCTCAAAAAAGAAAGCAGAGACATAGACATGTGATGACAAAAATGATCTATAGTTTATGCAACCTTAAATTCACCTTAGTAAAGTTTGAGGGTTTTTTCCTTTTTTTTTTTTTTTTTTTGTGGAGACTGGATATATAAAATAAAGTATTGTATGGATGAGTGTAATCCAGTGAATGGTTTATGGACACACTCCTCCAGGGAGTGTTATAAGTTCACCACTGAGTGCTAGATTTTGCATTTGGATCTCTGATTTAACTGCAAGAGGTGTAAAAACTGATGCATCGAGCCAACTCCCTACTGGTTACACATCTGAGACTCAAGTGCTTCGTTTGTTACTTTTAAAGCTATAGTAAATAATTTTAAACATGGAGTGAGGGGGATTTTTTTTGTTTGTTTTTTTCCCTGATGGCTTCTTGCTTCCAATAAAGGATGATAATTCTAAAGCAAATAAAACATTGCATGATACTGATAGAAATTATTATATTGGCTTTGAACCTGTTTGTTTGAAACAGTAGCTGTAAGAGGCTCGTATATTTTGGTAACTTTGCTGACTTTTTTGCTCCTATCTCTTTTTGAGGGTCAGCCATCACAAATGCAGAAGCTATGCAGATCTGGAGATAGGGTACTTTTTGTTGGATGGGAAGGATAGGTTGAATTAATAATCTAACATTTAGGCTGCTGGCAGCACCATTGATGCCTCAGAAGAATCACAGCACAGCTGCAAAAGCAGAACAGATTCATAGAGTTTAAAACCAGTGATAGTGATTAGTGTTAGTTATTATTATTATTGTCACAATTATTTTGCTGCTACTGTGTCCCAGAGCAGGGCTAGTGCCTCATGAGAAGACTCTAAGTCCTAGATTCAGAAAGATGCACAGTTGGGGTGAGAATGTTATGCTTTGCTGATAAGAATACAGTGAGGTTTATGGAGACGCAGTAAATTAGTTACTTCCTTTGGGTGTACATTTGTCTTTAAAAGTTTAATGTGTGGGCAGATTTGGGAGAGAGAGTGCATGCATATTTGGAAGCAATGTGGTAGGTCTTTACAGTGAGGATGTGAGGAGGACTTTCTGTATAAATTTTGGTAGTCTGAGGATGGAAAATAAAATGGATTGATGTGTGGTAAAGTTCACAGAGGGAGAAAGTTTCTGAAGGTTAGTGTCATCACTTGGGTGGAGGAAAAGGAAGAAATACACTAATAGAGAGATAAATGACTGAACAATAGAAACTGTTGTCCTCTATTTATGGCTTTAGCAGTCCTCCAAGCTTTTCCTGCAAGAGTTAAATGCTTTTATCTGGCAAACTAATGCAGTGAAAATGCATCCCTTTCTGATAGGAGCTGGGAAGAAAGATGCATGAATGTAGGCTGACACAGGAGTGGAAGGCAGCTTGTGCATCACCAAGTTTTATCCCCTGCTCTTGCCGGATGCTGAAGTTTTATAAATTTCTCAGCCTCCCATGTGGAAGAGTTTCCCTCCATATCATTCCCATGGGACAGTTGTTGCAGCATCTCACCCTCCTCATGGTTAGACACGTGCTTGTGGATTCCATTCTTAGTGTATTTGCAGCTAAGTCTTAATCATGCCAAAGCTGTCTTTTAACTTGAATAGCTTCTCTGCCTTTCTGTTGCTTATCTCTTCTCCAGCCTGTGGCGATTACACAGAAATTACATTCCTTCAAAATAGGTTATAAAATCCTACTTAATGTTTGGGCCAGACTGATGGCTCAGTAGTTCATTAGGTAGGTTCCTCCCCCATTCTTTTATACAGGTATACATTTGCTGCTTCTGTAGTCATTTGTGTAACCTCTGAAGAGATTTATAAAAAACTGAAGTTTTCTAATAAGTTGAACTGAGAGTACAAATCTTGTTTGTAAAGTTTCTCATTTTTTCCATATGTATATACAATTAGAGTCTTGAAATACTGTGTCTTATACAATTTGCTTCCCCTCTCTGAAAGTACAGAGGGGAGGGATTTTAGACCAAAATTTAATCACTTCAGTGTAAATTTTCTGCCTCTTTTTCTCAACCTGTGTGCTTACAAATGATAGTCTGTGCTATGGCTTAGCCTGAGAGGGAGGAATGTTCTTCAGCTGCATTGTAGGGATGGTCTTCTGGACTTGGAAAAAGGTAAGGGAAGGCAAGGAAAAATCTTTGGAGTAGAAGGTGAACATCAAGGGAAATAAAATGGCAGGCAACTCAAAGAGTAAAGTCATTACATGTTGTGATTTTTCTGAAACAGTTTTAATATCCCAAACTGCAAGCAATGATAAGAAAACTCCCTGTTGTCTTTCAGTTATGAAAAATCGGAATTAAAACTCTAGCATTTATACATAAATTGAACTGCAGGTGCACTTTTGCAGGGGAGGGGAAAGGATCTTAATGAAGTCCATAAAAGTTGATGAGAAAATTCGGTGGAGACTACACAAGAATAATATATTTTCCTGAAACAGTGTAGGATAACTCCACAGGTCATCTCTTCGTCTAAATGCTGGTTATTCAGTTTTCCCAAGTGAAGACTACTTTGATTCCAATGGCTGTATGGCGCATGCAAAACAACTGATGAGGGTATGATTTCCAAACTTCTTTCTTTTTTTTTCCTACAGCAAGAATTTATTTTTTCCCCCCCAATACCCTGGAAGACTTTTGAATAGAAGTATTATTGCAGTCAGTGTGTCATTTTACTGTACTTCAGTTCATTTAGTCCCAGGTGTACTACGTGTGTGTTCGTTCTAGGGGAGGGCATGGGAGCCTTGCCAAGCCCTTCAGTTATTCTTGGCTCATAGCCTAAGCACTACATTTTTCTAACTTATGAAATGAATTTCAACTTGTAACCTGTGGCACTTTCAAGGTCATGATTGGAAGGTGTCAGGTGTGCTTTAAGAATAGCTCAGCAAGGAAAGGACCTATTTTAAAAGTTTCTTTTTTTTGTTTCTTCTTTATTTCTTTTTTTTTTCCTATTTCTTTTAAATAATTGCTGGCTAACAAATAGCCCAGAAAGCAAACTAGCATGAACTCTTCAACACCTCTCCAGATTCAACAAGACTGACATTTATAGCTTTATTGTAGCAGAGACATGGCATTTGGATTCAGATTGTTTGGACTGCAGAGTGTCAGTATAAATAGCTATGATTGACTTTTGTATGGAGCACATCTGGAAGCAATTTATGGCATTCCAGCTAGATTAAAGCATGTTTTAAAGGCATTTCACCAGTCTTTTTTTTTTTTTTTTTTTTGCCTTTTTTTTTTTTTTCTGGCTATGGTGAATAAAGTTTCAAAGACAGTTTAGCTGCTGTTTCTGTTAATGTGGACCATAGTGAAGTCAAATTAAGGGCAACTGGGCAAAATGGTGCATTTGTTTGTTTTTGTTTGTTTTGCTTTGTTTCCTAGAATAGAAAGCCCTGAAGTGAGTGTAACTGGAACTATATTCTCCTTTGGAAGGTAAGATATGGCATTTGACACCAGGACACTACACACTGAAAGCCAGTAAACTAAACAAACTTGAGGTGCTGGAAGTACTGACTCACAAGTACAAATTTGAAAGGCTTAAATATTTGCTAATGCGGACTGAAAAGATGGGGCACAAGAACCACCTCACTGGTTTTGAAGTATATTAAGTTGTACAGAAGCAAAAAAAATAGAAGGAAGAAAAATCATTTAGCAAGACCTATCATGATGTAGTTGGGATGAGGAAAGTAAACAGACCAAAGTTGAAGCTGGATGGAAGAGAGGGTTACCTGCAGAATCTACTTGTTTGTTAGCACATTTCTAACTCTGTTTCTGTAGTAGACCCTCTGGCTTGCTAAAGCATTCATGTTTGTAGTTACAGTGAACTGGGTTAAAGGTTTGAGTGGCTTGGTTTCTCAAAATTCTGCTGTTGCTGCAGGTCTGGCTCCTGTTAAAACGTGTTGTTGGGAAAAGCTTACTGGGAAGTAGCAAAAAGCTGAAATGCTGTTACTGACACTGTCACCATGGTGCATCAGGGTTCACTGGTGAGGATGTCTCCTCAAGACTTTGTGCTTCAGAGGAATTTTCGTCAGTGCTGTAGGGATGTGTGAGTGCTGCTGGTCCATTTTCATTTCTGTTAACAGGTTGGGACTAATTGTTTCCAGTCTTTTTGGTGGTGTTTTTCTGACAGCACAATACACATGTCACATGTGCTGTCTACAGAGATACCTGCACTGTGGTCAGAAATGCGGCTTCAACAAATGTGGACAAAGCATGAATTTTAGCCTGTCTGGTTTGCCTGACCTATGGAGAAAGTGTAGCATGGGCATAGACTTGAACACAGGAGTGTCTGACTCCAAGTCAGGCAGTGCCTGGGTTCCTCCATTTTCATTGACATCAGTACCTGAACTAGCTCAACTAAGCCTGTTTTGTAAGCATGTCTCACCTCTGGTTGCTTTAGAGATATTCCATGAGCAATAGCTCATTAGACTTTATTTCTGTGCTCTTAGAGGTGAAGGAGAAAAGTACAGTCTGTGTTTCAGTCCCTCATGGCCTTGTCCGGTGCTATGAAAGTACAAGCTTCTTTGGTTCTGCCTTCAAAAAAGTATTTAGGATGATAACATAAAATGAAGAATCAAGAAAACAGAATCTGAAACCCTTAAAGTAGATTAAATGCAGTTTAAAATGAAGAAAGGGAAGAGTATGAGAGCACATGACTTCTTGGTAGGACCTGTGTGGTGTGAGAATAAATCAAGAACAGAAAAGAACTGTAGAAGCCATGAAGAAGGAATAGTACTTTGGCAGGCAGCTTGGTGGCAAAAGTGCTTGGTAGATAATTTTTTTTTAAATGTTCTAACTTAATTTTTTATTGCACTTCTGGTCTACCTCATGCCAAATATGAGGTTACATATATTCTGACATATTTTATTTTATTTCAATATATTTTATTCCAGTCTTAATAAATCCCACTTTTAATTAGACCATATGAGGCTCAAATTGCCCTCTACGAATTTTATGCAGGCTGCAAGGGAAAGGTTAAACAATATTCAGCCTTCAAGAAGTGGCAATGACAATGAGCTCCTGGAGCTTAACCCACTTGGATCTATTCCCAGTCAAGACAGACACAGACAAAATTCATGAAAAGGATGTGGGTGCTGTATGAAGGTCTGGAGTCTGGCAGGTGCATGATGCTTGTGTAATTACTCTTACAGGACTAAGTTTAAGAGTTCATTGAAATACTGCATTTGTGGAAAGAATGTGTTTGCATGCATAAATTCTTTGTTATATATCAACAAAAGCAGTTGATGAGAAAAGTTTCTATCTATTTGGAAGTACATCTTTTTAGAGTCCAGCTAAATGCTTTTAAAGGCACTAAATGGGTGGACTCGCTTTCCTTGTTAAACAAGGAGTTCCTGTACCATTTTGTGTGTTACGTTGCCTTACTTTTGTAGGACCAGAAGCCTGTATTGCTTCAGATTTTGCATCTGAATAATTCGCTGTGAAATTCTGTGCCATGACAGAGCGTGCCTTGTGCTTCAGCATCTGAGCTTTATTTGTCAAAAAAAGTCTTTCTGGTTCTCTCACTTGTGAAGATGGACATAATGCCTTAAACTAGATGCGTTAAACCAGTGCACTGCTCTCCCCAAATTTTCACACAGCCTGGAGCGAGAGGCATGCAATTTGAATCGTTTAGTCCCTGTTAGCATGGGAGCTCTTGACTAATACTTCACTTGCAACTGCTGTTGCTCATTGGCCACGTTTAGAAGTAACATTATCAATATTAAAGGTTTTTCCAGCGGAGGAATTGCATTGCATCTGGGTGCGGCCTGAACAGTGTTGGGATGCCACTTAACACCCTCCCAGTTCCCTCAGTTTAGCCATAGCCATTGGCATAAATTGCCTTGGGTACTCCCAAATACGACATTTAGATACTCCTAACAACAACTTAAGTCTTGTAGGCAGCTTCCTTTGTCACTCCTGATGACTGAAAAGGGACTGGGCTACGCTTGCAAGCCTGTTGAGGTGCTTGAAGTTTTCACGTTGGGTATTCTGTGATACTTTTCAAAGTGCCTGAAGGTATTCAGTTTTTTATATAGGTTTGTATATACTTTATAAGAAAAAGGAAATGAAAAAATATCATTGTTTCGGTGCTGGAGTTCCTCTGGCATAAACAGTACTTGTGATGCTTCAGTGGAGCAGAGATGCTTTCCCCCACTCCTTCCAGCAGTGTTCCTGCTCACCCCCCACAGCCTTTCTGAGCAGTCGGCAGGAATAACCAGTGCGGCCAGTACTGCATTCGTGCGTGGGCCCTGAAAGAAAACACACGGAAAATGAGTGTAATTGGTTTATGCTGCCTGATTAATTTATTACTTACTTCCTGACAAGTTCATTGAAATGTAATTTTCTGAGTGGTGATAATATCCACAGAGTAAAAGATGGAGGATGGACTCGTTGAGAATACTAAATCATGAGCACGATTGTAGCAGGGAGACTTTGTTCGGCTTTTCATTAGAGATTGCATTCTGTTATTATACAACCTCATTAGTTATGCTGATCGAGGCAGAGGAAACTTTAATGACTGCTGTGTTAGGCATTGGAAACATATTTTAACTTACTGATGTAGAGTATGGAAAATAATTGCTGGAGCTGTATTAGTAGGATTGATAGGGGCACCTTAGACTCTCCATTACTTTCGGATATTGAGAGCTTGGAGATTGTTCTCAACGTAGCTGATAGTTGACTTTCTCAGTGTTTTTGTTGTTACAGGTTTATAGCACACACTCTTTATTGTTTTCAATAGCTTTATTCTTTTAATGCTGAATTCGCAAGCTGCCTTGTGGGCTGTTATTAGCTGTCCTGTAAAATTCACAAGCTGGCTTTGCATGATGCAATTATTCAGTGGTCTCATAAAACGTATATCTGGTCATCGCTTATCAGGTTCATTTAAACAAAGATATTTAAAACTGACATTCTTACACAAGCATCTAATTTACAAATAGCAATAAATAGTTCAGGCAGTGTGCCAGAGACACCATGGAGGCTTGTAACCTGATGCTGGCTGCAGTGGGTGAGGACCGTGACAATTCCATGCTTTTTTAATAATTAAAACACTGAACTGTTCTTGTCCCCGGTCCAAACCACTGTTGGTAGGGTTGATCTTTAAATCAGATAGTATATGTCTGCTCTGTATTCCTAGTGTAGTCTCACCAGCAGTTTCCGAATACTTTTCTGTGTGGATTTTCTTAGTAATATTCTCTGGGATTGAGATTTGTCTGCTGAATACATATTTTTTATATACATGCATGAATCAATGGAAAGTATTAGTTAGTGTGTTTTAATGAAACATTAACATTTATAAACAAAAATGTTGCCTGTTCACCAAAAAGAAGTGTAAAGTGTAGTCTCACCAGCAGTTTCCGAATACTTTTCTGTGTGGATTTTCTTAGTAATATTCTCTGGGATTGAGATTTGTCTGCTGAATACATATTTTTTATATACATGCATGAATCAATGGAAAGTATTAGTTAGTGTGTTTTAATGAAACATTAACATTTATAAACAAAAATGTTGCCTGTTCACCAAAAAGAAGTGTAATGCAAATTCAACATTTTTTTAAAGAGTTGACAAGAGGTATGTGAGTTTGCTTAATAAGAGCTAGATTATTTTTCTTAATATTTCAAAGAGGTTATTTATAATGTCAGCCAAAAAGCTTTATAAATAAATGAAGCATTAGACTTACAACAGAAAGCAGTATAAATTACAACAATGATGATGATTACCCATTTCAGTGACAGGCATGTGTAATGTTTTATTTGTGTTTGAACTGAAGGAGTCTGATGGTGTATTTTAGAAATAGGTAATGAAGAATTAATTGTTTCTTTATTAATATTAGTGACGTTTAATGGTAATATATCCTCTCACTCTTGGAATGGATGTGTGGGTGACATTGTTCAGAAGTGCTTTCCAATTATTTTAACAGAAACCATATGTACAGAGGGTAGGCGAAGTGCAGGATATCAAGTCTAGGTAATTGATGCTATGCAGACTTTATAGACTTTCTCATTTTGTTTTTAATTAAAGTTTCAGTGCAATAGAATCTTTTAAAGTAAATTAAAATTAATCATCAGTAGGTAAAGCTGCTCTGCGGAGAACATAAAGCCGCCAAAACTGTTTTTCATACTGTGCATATATTGATCAATCAGTCAATATTAATTGATTTATATGTAAATGTACGATGTGAACTATTTGGAAAACTTAAAAAATGTTGGATGTGAATCCTATTAGGGCAACAGTTATTTTGTCATGGGTGTCAATCAATAAATACTTAAGTAGATTACAGATCCAATATTATTGTACTAGTTCAAATATGTGATTGCATTTCAAAAACTCTACATGGTTATCTTTCAAAAGATATTTTTATGCCATTTCCTTTTTTTGTTCATGTTTCAGTATTCCTTTCTAGGGTGATAATCTTTGAGATCATGAGTATTAAATGGTACATAAAAATTACTTTTTAAAATTGCTTTTCTTATGTGTAGATGTATTTTGCTGAAACTTCTTGCATGTTACATGCTTCCTTTTTTGTTAGGAATCCGTATTTTCCACTGAATGAGATTCCCTTTAAATGTAGTTGTGAAACAAGTTAACTTTTCAGTAATTCAGTGGTGTGTGATAAAATATTGTGAATTGCTATAAAGGAAAAGTCCCAGATTTTATTTAGATAAAAATCCTACTGGCGTTAGAAGATGAAATCCTGACACTGTTGAAATCACTGTAAAATATCCTGTTGAGTTCAATGGCATTAACAGTTTCACCTTCAGAGTTTGTTGAAAGTAAGGGTAACATGTTAGGAATTAAGATAAGGCGATCTGGGCATTAAACTTCCTCAGAACCTTCTGCAAATCCAAACCATATTTCTTTGTACTTCAGCTGCCTGGATGGAAAATGGTGATAATTATTTCTTGCATTGTAGAAATGCTGAGAAGAGGGAGGAACTAAAAGCTGACAGTGGGTTTTTTTCAGGTTCTGGTGAGTTTGGCATTATGCAAGTATGTAGGTGGGTTCAACAAATACCCACAATGTCTGGATGTTGCATAAATAGCAACCTGGGAATTGTACATGTTGTCCAGATAACTAGATAATTCATGGAAAACACAAAAATAACTGTACCTAGGAAGTTGTCATGATGTTCACTGAGTGGCATAATTTAACTGTGTCGTGAGATACAACAAATATTTGATAGGTGAGAGTACCCTTCCTATGTCTTTCACATTTGTTCTCTGTTGACAAGGAGAAAGATGAGCAGATGATGAGCTAAATTAAGCACATGCTGAACTTTAAGCATATAACTAAGCCATGTGTTGAAACGCTTGTTTTCCTGGTCTGAGGACCTGCAGCTCTTGCTCAATGAGCAGAATCTAAAGAAATCCAAGCCATGATAAGATGTAACGTATTAGCAGGCAGCCCTTTTTCATAGAGGATGTAAATTTTAAGGTAAACCAGAATTCCACTGTGCAAGCCCTATGGTTTTTCTTTGTCATATTAATAAAGTTCTCCGTGGGAATGGTAAAATACCTCCTTTTTGTTCATGCACCTGTGAGAGGTTTAATTCAGGTTAGAGAGCCTGAGCACTGTGGGGGTTTCAGGTTTGGTAGTAATGAAAAACAGATAATCCACAAGGTTTTGTGCAAACATGAAGGGCATGTAGAGGGCGTGTGAATGAGTGAGTTGGGCTGACAGTATTTTTAATGAAAGAAAAAGAATAAAATAATCCTTTACTTTCTTCAGTCAACCATTTATTGGGCACTAAGAACAATTAAATATGGGAAATAAAATCGAATGGCCTTTTAAGCAATCAATGTAAACTTCTGTACTAAATTACTGAAGAATAAAAATATACTGTGTCATCAGTCTTTAAATACCTCGCTCATTAAAAGGTTGTGCACTGACCTCTGGGCCCTAATCCTCTGGATTATTAGTATTAATTTCTTTTTCTTTTTTGTCTTTTTCTTTTTTTTTTTACCTGACAGTGGGAGTCAGTTTCCACATCTATCAAATTAGAGCATGGCTTTAAGAAAACAGGCTTTAAGAAAACAAGCTATATGATTTTAGCTTGAAAGGAGAAAGAATGTGGCTCTGTCTCCGTGTTGTTTGTGTGGTGTATGTTTAACATTTTTAAAGGTTTGGGGTTTTTTTTAAAGAAGAAGTACCTGACTTTTTCAGTGTGTCAGATATCCATCCAAATGAGGTTATAAGCCCAGGTTTCAGCCTGTCCCTGCTCCCCGGGCTGCGGAAGCTCGGGGTGGGGGAGCTGGTGTGCTTCACTGGTCACAGAGGGGACTCCGGGAGCCAGAGCAGCTCCGGCAGCCGGAGGGTTTCTCTCCCACGTGCATCTGCCCATCGCATGACCCAGCTACTTGGTTCCTCGGTGAACTATGGGATGATGGGTCATAGCACCGCAAGGAACAAATCTTCAGCCTTAGTGAGATCTCGGTGACTTGTGAGTACGCTGCTGCTGCTGGCGGGTGCAAAGCTTGTTTGTTTTTCAAGCCAGTAGCTCGCAGTGTTGATTTTCATCTGGTTTTCTACAGCCCTTTCTTTTTTTTGTTCTCCCTCTGTTAGCAGCCAAATATTACTTTGGTATTTTGTCACTCTCTATTTCTGCCCGGTTGTTATATTACAGCAGTAGTTTCAGCAGAATGAGCTTATAGGTGTGTGCGTCTCATATTGTGGCAAGGCACTGAACTGCTCCACAGCAGAGTTTTAGGGGGATCATCATTGCCTAAAAAACCTTCTTCTGCAGAATTGATAGTGGTCAGCAGCTTAACTGGCAAGAGTGGTCTGTGGGGCTAAAAGAAACCCATTTTAGCCATACCTAAAAGGTGAAGAGCAGAGCAGGGTACCCTTTTGTGATGAAAGCAGTATAGGTGACTCCCTCCATGGCTGAACTTCAAGAAAAATAGTGGTGGTGGTTTATGTTCTGTTTAGTGACGTGTCTGCTTTCCAGGGCTTGGTCCCTCTGTCTTTGCATAGGCTTGAGCTGCAGCTATAAGCTCTGTAGAAAATTGTCCTCAAGTTCCCTTTTTGGAGGAATCAAGATTCATGCCCTTTCGGCTGCTTGGGCGGCTCTTTGCCATGACACTGTTGAATGAAGGCTGTGCCTTCATTACCCTGGACATTTTCATGACCACCATTTGTTTCCCTTTCCAAGTTTGAGTGATCAGTAAAGCTTTCTTCTCTACAGTCAGTATTGGCACTGCCTGTTTGCAGCTATAGCAGATGTGGGTATCCTATGGCCTGCAGTGGGTTTTGCTGTGAGGAGCTCAGCAATAACTGCCTGGTAGTCATTGATTCATCTTATATTTATTGTAGTATCTTATATTTAAAGCTGATCTCATTTCATATTCATCCCACTGTTCACATACAACTTTTCACTATAATTCATCATCATTTAATGGGAATGTTGCCCTGAAACCATTTTGCTCAGATGGAAATCTGGAATTGTCTCATCACAGTTTTATCCATAGGAGGTTTGTCAGGAAAATTTTTCATGGAAATGCCAACCTGTGAGAAGCAGGTTTTATCACTGAAAATCAGAATAGAAAGAAGTTTGTTTCTGCATGTAGGAGAAGAAGTACTAGGAGACAAACTATTGAAGAGTTCTTACAAACAGGCTTATGAAATAGCTCTAAATCTGTATAATTCACTTTTAAAGGGTATACCACTTATTTATGATTTGAGCATCCAAACTCTGAATTGTAGTTGAACATATTGCCTTTGCTTTCTTCTGGTATTTTCAGAGGTCAGTGACTTGATGGCAAGTAGTATTTCAGAAATTTCACAGGATAAGCAGCTAAGCAATTGTGATGCCTGTCACAACTGCCCTTGCTAACAATGCATAAAATATTTCCATTTGATTTTATAGATGTTCTCTTAAACACATATGAAGAACTCCTAGAAATTTGAAAGTGAACCTTCTTCTGTTCCTCTTTATACATTTATATGGAAATTTGTTATTCATATCTTGAATTACCCAAGTATGTATCCTGTAAGTCTCTTGGACTATATATTTGCATGTTTAGGTTTTCAATTAACTTTATTTAGGGAACATTTTATCTGTAGTGTAAACAAAGCTGGGTTTTGCTGTGACTGGGGAGAAAACTCCAGCTGAAATGGAATAGCAAATTCTTTCCTTCTACAGTAGAGTCTTAAATAGGACCTGACACAAAGTCTTTGCCAGTCTGTTTGGAGGCTGACATCGATGTGAGTGTGCTTTTCATCAGCCTGATAAAGGACTGTTTGGTTTAGGTACTTACTCCCTGTTTGTGCTAGCATCTCTATAAATGGAGTTTTTCTATAAATAGTGCTATTACCTGCCTGATGCACTTTTCCCTTCTAGTTTGACAACATTTCTTTTCATTGCCTTATAGTCCAGTACGACACAGAGCCCAGCAGTTTATTTCTTGTGGTGTCTATTTTTCTTCGTTTTCTGCTGTCTGAAGTACTCTACTGTTTCGTTGCTTGAGCTTTAATTCCCTTTGAACTCATTATTGCAGAAAAAGTATGGGCCTAAAGGTATGCTTCAAAGGGAAAGGTCCTTCAGTTTTGGGAATTGCTTTTTTAGAATTGTGAGTGAAAGACTTGCTTGAAATTATTTCTGCATCTTAAGTCTATTGTGTCTAGAGGAGACCCAGCTCTCTTGGCACTGAGTGCCACAAGTGTGTGGGATGTTGGTCCTGACAGCTAGGAGAGGGAGGGTGACTGCAGCACTCCAGGGGTCCTGGTTGTTCCTTCTAGGGCAGGGATAGGCTTAAACACCTGCTTATCTTCAGCATGATTTTATCGTGTACTTTATTTCTTGGCAACTTCAGCACAATACTTTCCTTTCTCTTTGAAAGTGACTTAAAATCTTCTGCCTTAGAATAATGATTTTTGAATTCTGCAGGGTCTTTCTTATGAAGATGGTTATGTAGCAAGGAGTTTTGAGAATATCTCGAGGCACCTGTTCATGTGAAGGGTCAAACGCACAAGTAACTCTGAAGAATGCCTCACTTGGTGAACATGGAAGTCTTGTGAGGAGCAGCTGAGGGAACTAGGGTTGCTTAGCCTGGAGAAAAGGAGTCTCAGGGGAGACCTTATTGTTCTCTATAACTATCCGAAAAGAGGTTGTAGCCAGGTGGGGGTTGGCCTCTTCTCCCAGATAACAAACGATGGGACAGGAGGAAAGGCCTGAAGTTGTATATTGTAACTTGTTACCTAGGTTAGGGAAGAGACGAGTGAGGAGGAAATGAGGGACTTCTAAGACAGTGTGGTTGGCTTGGACCACTTTCCTTCTCAGCCAGCCTTAAAAAAAAATTTAGTAAGTGACAAACATTTTTCAGTTTTGTCTTTGTTGTTGGCTTTTTGCATATCTCACTTCTGCCTGTTGCCTCTCTGCTCAGGGATGCTTTTTTCCCTGGAACTGCTGTGCTCAAGGAGACTTTTTCATCAGGCAGTAGTCCAGAGAAATTTCTCCAATCCGTTGCTGGTCTCCTGTGAGGTGACTCTGAGGTCTACACTCCTCCTGTCAGGATGCTGTACCCCTCCCAAATAAATCTTTTCTTTATTTCTTGTTTCGCTTTGGCAGTGAGGAAAGATGGTATAACGGAAGTTATGCTTTTAATTTGTAATCCAGTCTCCTGGCCAAAGAGGATGCTTGCCTTGATAGCGTGTATGAAGATTTTGTTGTGCAATGTACCATCAGCTGCATAAATCATTTGAGCTTTCCTAGATAATAAATTTCTTCTTCAGCTTTTAGGTAAAGCACAGAAACACAGGTATGTTTTGGAATTACTTAAACGTAGCTAAATCCAGTTGGTGACCAGTTACTAGCGGTGTTCTCCAGGGCTCAGTTTTGGGACTGGTCCTGTTTAGCTTCTTTATTGATGATCTGGACATGGGGATTGCGTCCACTCTCAGTAAATTTGCAGATGACACTAAGTTATGTGGGAGTGTTGATCTGCTCGAGGGTAGGAAAGCTCTACAGAGAGACCTGGACAGGCTCAATCAGTGGGCTAAGGACTACTCCATGCGGTTCAATAAGGCAAAGTGCCAGATCCTCCACTTGGGTTGCAGCAACCCCATGAGGTGCTACAGGCTAGGGGAGGAATGTCTTGAGGACTGTTCAGCAGAAAGGGACTTGGGAGTGCTGGTGGACAGTGACTCAATATAAGCCAGCAGTGTGCCCAGGTGCCCAAGAAGGCCAATGGCATCTTGGCCTGTATCAAGGATAATGTAGCCAGCAGGACGAGGGAAGTGATCATACCTCTGTACTTGGCATCGGTGAGGCCACACCTTAAGTACTGTGTTCAGTTTTGGGTCCCTCGCTTTAAAAAGGACTTTGAGGTAGAGAAGTGTGTCCAGTGAAGAGCGACAAGGCTTGTGAAAGGTCTAGAAAACATGTTATGAGGAATGGCTGAGGGATTTGGGTTTGTTTAGCCTTGAGAAGAGGAGGCTCAGGGGTGACCTCACTGCTCTCTACAATTACATGAAAAGAGGTTGTAGAGAGGTGGGGGATGGTCTCTTCTGCCATGCCTGCAGTGAGAGGACTAGAGGAAACGGATTTAAACTGTGACATGAGAGATTCAGATTAGATATCAGAAAAAATATTTTCACTGTTAGGGTGGTCAGGCATTGGAATAGGTTGCCTAGGGTGAAATTGCTGTTGCTGGAGGTGTTGAAGAGGCGTCTGGATTTGGCACTGGATGATATGGTTTAGTGGTTCGGGAGTTACAGTTGCAGTGCTAGGCTGACAGCTGAACTTGATGATCTTAAAGATCTCTTCCAACCTTGATGATCCTATGCTAGCTTACTTAACCCCAGTTGGTGTAGTTAAGCTGTCGTGCCAACTGAAAGCATTACCTGCATCTTCT
>NW_008657499.1:44732-46605 GCF_000695815.1 Acanthisitta chloris | reverse complement strand
GAGCTGAGGTGCCCTGTGTGTGTGTGAGCAGGGTCATGGGAGAACCTGCAGAGTTTGCACCCAAAAATAGGTGTGAAGTAGTGATGGGCAACTGTCTTTGGTGTATATTTTCATAAAATACAGTTTGGTATTGCTTCTGTTGCAGATTTGCCTGGGTGGTTTGTGGATGGTAGTAAGACGATGTGAGAAGCAGGAGAGTAGGATATTCTGAAAAGTATTCCCAAGTGCATGGAGGGATGGGAGAAAATGTGTCAATGGCGAGTACACTGCATGCACAGCATGGGGCTAGCTATAGTATGTGTACCTGTGCCTTTATATTACACAAAGTAATGTACACAGAACACTTAGAGTATATCTAGGAGTGTACTGCCTGGTTTAAATGAGGTGGGACATGATTCAGATGGCATCCAGGTATGAGAGTATTTGGCAAAGTAATGGATAATGCTGGTATTGCTATTGATGTCCACTGTAAAGACCTCAGTTTCCTCTATTTCTGTCAAACTGTAGAGAAAATCTGTTACTGAAAAGTATGTTTGTTTTCTCTTAAGAAAGCTGCGTAAAGCTAAAATCCAGTTACATTTATAGTGCTCTTGTGCTGCTGGTGAGCATTAATCATGTAAAATGTGTTTTACAAAAGGATTTTTAGAGCTATTAAGTAATGTAAGAATTTGAGTTTGTAGTGAAGATAAGTAGCCTTATGCTTATCAGAATGCTGGACATGCACTGAAACAAGACTTGAGACATCTCAACTTGAACCTTGAAATGGCATAATCCAGTATGAAATATTCTCCCATGCACATAGTGAGGTTGTGAAAGTGACTTTTCCCAAAAGCCCAATGAAGGTTTACAGCCATCAATGGTGTTACTAGAGTGACATGAAGTCGAAACTTCTCAAATTATTTAGGTGTTTTTAATTTGTCCTAATTTCTTAGGAAAGCTGACAAGCAACATAGACATGTTAAGACCTCAGACGAAGTCCAGTAAAAACCTGATACGAGTTATAAACTGGGTTTTGCATGTTCAGTTACAGGGGATGGCTGTTCCCTGCATTAACAGCCCTGAGCTCGACTCCCTTGGCTCCTTCAGGAGTAGTAAGTCATTGCTGTGATGATATGCCTCAGTGATTTTACTGTCTATGAAATAGAGACCATCTTCATATGAACCTCTGGGGGTTCTTTGTAATAATATTGTATTTTAAAAAAATGGCTGTACCACTCTACATAATCTCTGCTAATCGGTGCATAAACCCTGTTTGGCAGTTTAAACTGTATGCACAAAATGTGAGATTTAGCTCTGCCTAATCCAATAGTTAAAAGCTTTACTCTGGTGTGAAGTGCTTCTTTAATTGTTTTTAAGTGCAGTACACAGGCTTGTCTTTTTGTATGCCAGATACTTTCTCTTTTTTTTCCCCCTGTTCCATTGTATCTCTGAGCAAACAAAATCTTGGCTAAATTAAAGGATTACTTTCTGAAATAAAGTCTGTTCTGTGGAGTTTGCATAAACTAATCTCCTCTGTTGTTTGGAGTTGATAGAATAAAAATTCTGTGTCCATTATTCTGGCATTTTCACCAAGTAATCTTGTGTCTGGAGCCAGTTTTCATCTATTTTTAATATATGCTTGATGGATGGGTTTATTTTCTACCTACATATGGCAAAAATGTATCGTTTTGAAATAAAGTCTGTTCTGTGGAGTTTGCATAAACTAATCTCCTCTGTTGTTTGGAGTTGATAGAATAAAAATTCTGTGTCCATTATTCTGGCATTTTCACCAAGTAATCTTGTGTCTGGAGCCAGTTTTCATCTATTTTTAATATATGCTTGATGGATGGGTTTATTTTCTACCTACATATGGCAAAAATGTATCGTTTAAGTT